>NW_024412416.1:20600910-20659415 GCF_014898765.1 Herpailurus yagouaroundi | reverse complement strand
GAAGGAAGGAAGGAAGGAAGGAAGGAAGGAAGGAAGGAAGGAAGGAAGGAAGGGAGGAAGGGAGGAAGGGGAGAAGGGGGGGAAGGAAAAGGGGTGCCTGGGTAGCTCAGTTGATTAAGTGTAGGACTCTTGGTTTTGACTCAAGTCATGATCTCACAGGCCCTACTTTGGGCTCTGTGCTGACAGCACGGAGCTTGCTTGGTATTCTCTCTCCCTCTCTGTCTGCCCATCTCCCCCTCTCAAAACAAATAACTAAAACATTTTGGAAGGGAAGGGAAGGGGAAGAGAAGGGAGATAAAGGCCCCAGGACCAGATGTCTTCACTGGGGACTTCAACTAAACGTTAAAGAGGAATTAACATCCATCCTTGACAAGCCTCCAAAAAAAGGAAAAGGAATAGTTTCCAACTCACTCTGTAAAAGTAGTATTACTCTGATACCAAAATCCACAAAGATACCACAAGAAAACTACAGAATAGCACTCCTTATGAATAAGACTGAAAACACACTTAACAAAATATCAGCACACCAAATCCAGCAACATATGAAAAAGATTGCACAGCATGAGCAAGTGGAATTTATCCCAGGAATGAAAAGTTGATCCCACATACAAAAATCAGCCAATATAATAGAAAATATCAATTAAGGGTTCCTGGGTGGCTCAGTCAGTTGAGCGTTAAACTCTTGATTTTGGCTCAGGTCATGATCCCAGGATTGTGGGATCAAATCCCACATCAGGCTCCACGCTGAGCACGGAGCCTGCTTAAGATTCATTCATTCTCTCTCTCTCTCTCTCTCTCTCTCTCTCTCTCTCTCTCTCTCTCTCTCTCTCAAATACAACTTACAAAAGAAAATATCAATTAAAAAGAGGGGGAGCAAATCATATGATCATCTCAATAGACACAGTGAAAGCATTTAAAAACTCCAACACCCAGAGATGCCTGGGTGGCTCAGTCAGTTGATCTTCTGACTTCAGCTCAGGTCATGATCTTGTGGTTTGTGAGTTCAAGCCCCACATCAGGCTGTGTGCTGACAGCTCAGAACCTGGAGCCTGCTTTGGATTTTGTGCCTACCTCTCTCTCTGCCCCCCCTCTTTCTCTCTCTCTCTCTCAAAAATAAATAAATATTAAAAAAAAAAAAATTTAAAATCCAATACCCTTTCCTGTCAGGGAAAAAAAAAAAAAAAACAAACTTCAAATAGAAAGGAATAGAAAAACCACACATAAAAGAAAAGAAAGAAAAGAAATATCCTCAACCTGATAAAGAACATCTACCAAGAACATACAGCTTACTGAAAGCTTTCCACCTTACCATCAAGAACAAAACAATGATATCTGCTCTCATCACTTACTTCTTTTTAGTCAACATTATATTGGCAGTTCTGGCCAGGAAAATGAGGCATGAAAATGAAATAAAAGGCATCCAGATTGAAAAAGAAGAATTAAAACTCTACTTGCAGATGACATGATCTTCTAGATACAGAATCCCAAGGAATCCACAAAAATACTATTAGAGCGAATTAGTTCAGCAAGGCTTCAAGATACAAAATCAATATGAAAACTTGATAATATTTCTGTAAATGTGCATGAACAATTCAAAAATAAGTTCAAAAAACAATTCCATTTACAACAGCATAAAAAATAAAATAAAAATAAATTTAACAAAAGAGATATAAGACTTGTATGCTGAAAACTATAAAACATCATTGAAACACTGAAATAAGCAAAAAGATATCCCAAGTTCCTGGACTAGAGGAATTAATATTGTTTAAAGGGCAATATTCCCCAAACCGATCTACAAATTCAATAAAACCTCAACTAGATTTTCTGCAGCAGTGGACAACACGGACCCTACAATTTATATGGAAATGTTAGGCACCAGAATAGCAGATTTACATTTTCTGATTTCAAAACTTACTACAAAGCTACAGTAATCAACAGTGTAGTTTCTGGCATAAAGGCAGATACACAGGTCAATGGAAAAGGACTAAGAGTCCAAAACTAAACCTATATATTTATGGTCAATTGATTTCCAACAGGAGTACCAAGAAAATTCAATGTGGAAAAATAGTCTTTTCAACAAACAGTGCTGATACAACTGGACAGTCACATGCAAAAGAATAAAACTGAACCTCTCTCTGATATCATATGCAAAACTTAAGTCAAAATGGATCCAAGATCTAAATATAAGAGCTGGAACAGAAAACTCTTAGAATGAAACAGAGATGGAAATCTTCATGATCTTGGATTAAAAGCAATGGTTTCTTAGGTGTGATACCAAAAGTACAAGCAAAGAAAAACCAGATAAATTGGATCTCATCAAAATTAAAAACTTTTGTTCTTCAATGGATACTATCAAGAAAGTGATGGGGCGCCTGGGTGGCTCAGTCAGTTAAGCATCCAACTCGGTTTTGGCTCAGGTCATGAATGATTCGAAGGTCATGGGTTCAAGCCCCGCATCAGGCTCTGCGCTGACAGCATGGAGCCTGCTTGGGATTCTCTCTCTCTCTCTCTCTCTCTCTCTCTCTCTCTCTCTCTCTCTCTCCGCCTCTGTCTACCCCTCCCATGCGCTCTCTCTCTCTCTCTAAAAACAAGTAAAAATTTTTAAAAAGAAAGTGAAAAGACAGCAGAATTAGAGAAAAATTTGTGAAGTATGTATCTGATGGAGATCTAGTATCCAGAATATAAAGCAAATTCTTATAACTCAGTAATAAAAAGACAAATAACCCAACTGAAAAATGAGTAAAGTATTTGAATAGACATTTCCCCAAAGAAGATATTCAAAACCAATAAGCACACAAAAACATTTTCAAAACTTTTAGTTGTTAGGGAAAAGTAAATCAAAACCCCAACGAGATATCACTTCACAACCACTAGGATAGCAACAATAAAAACAAAAAACTGAAAAATACAAGTGTTGAGGAGGATGTGGAGAAACTGGAGCCCAAAACACTGCTGACAGGAATACAAAACAATGCAGCGGCTTTGGAAAACAGTTTAACAGTTCCTCAAAATATTAAACAGAATTGCACATGGCCCAGTAATTCCACTCCTGGGTTCATACCCAAGAGAACTGAAAACATACATTCATTCAAAAACTTGTACATGACTGTTCACATTAGTCACAGTAGCCACAAAGTAGAAACAATCCAAATGTCCACCAAGTGATGAATGGATACACAAAGGTGGCATATCTATACAATGGCATGTTACGCAGCTATGAAATGGAATGAAGTATTGTTACATGCCACAACCTTTTGCTAAGGGTAAGAGGCCAGACACAAAAGTCCAAAACTAAGATATCCTTTAACAGGTGAATAAATAACAAACTTTGGTGTATACACCCAATGGAATGCTACTAGATAATAATTAAAACATAAACAACGGACACATGCAACAATATGGATTCATCTCAAAGGCAACGTGCTGAGTAAAAGAAGCTAGTCTCAAAAGGTTACCTACTGTATGATTCCAGTTACATGACATTCTAAAAAAAAACAAAACCTCTTACAATGATAGAAAACAGATTAGTAGTTGGACAGGGGTTGGGGGGGAGTGACTATAAAAGAGTAGTGTGAAATAAGGGAGTTTTTTTAAGGTAATGGAACTGTTCTCTATCTGATTTTGGCGGTGGTTACAGGAATCTACGCACATGTTAAAATTCATAGGAATGTACACCCACAAAACAGAAACAAAAACCTTACCACAAACAGAAAGTAAAGAAACAAAAATAAATCCCTCCTCTCCTAACGTGCACATTATTTTAGTAATTGATTAGAAAAACTTTTTGCAACTCAAAAAAGAACAATTTAACGGAGACTTATTTCAAAACTGAGCTAATCAATCCTGTATTTATTAAATCCAAACGTTTCCAATGGGAAGATTTAATATGCTGTGCCAGGGAGAGAGGTGCATGCTATATACTGAAGTACAAGAATTAATTGTTCAAGCTTGGATGCAGAAAGGAAAATTAAAATTCCATGTTTATGATATAATGTCACGCTTGGAGGGAAAAAGCATTCCTGTAGATTGAATTGAAAGATGCTTGCAAACATTTCAATCACCTGGTAAAAGAAAAAATAAAAAGAGGAAAAAATAGGATCACAATTCCATTCTATCACAGTGAAAGTGTCCCTCTTTCAAAATCCAAATGCTCCCCTCAAGCTTCTAGAAGATGGTGTTTCTATCTTAGCCCCTCCGTATCATTCTCCCCAATCCCCACTGACAAACTTTGGTTTCAAGACAGAAGCCCCCAGTCTGCTACTTCTTAACTGACTCCTGAGCAGAAACTTGAGAACAGCCAGTTGGCAAGTACCCCCTCTCTCCTGGATGTTCCAGCATGTGAAACCCACACCCTTCCAGTGCCTCCCCATTTTTCTATCCTTGCCAGCCTAACACCTCCAGAGAACCACATGTGCTCCCACATTTCCACTCTCTCCTCCATCACCCCATCTGACTTTTTCACCTATTTTCCACAAAACCTGTCCTCCGATGGCCCCTGACAATCTCCATGTGGTGGAATCCAAAGGAGGCATTTCTGTTCTTTTGCTCAACTTCTCAGATGTCATCAACCCAGTTGGACACATGCTCCTTCTCATCATATTATCCACTCTCAAACTCCTTAACTACATTCTCCTGGTTTCCCCTGATCCAGCCACATGCTGTTGGTTTCCTTTCCTGGCTCTGCCTGCTCTTCTGGGCTTCTAAATAGAATTCCTCAGGGTCCAGGCAAAGCCCCTAATTTCTCCACACTGTCCCCATTTGTTGCCCATTAGTCTTCCTGCTCCCAACACCATATGTACGTACCTGCTCACCTTGTTTCACCAACCCAACCTCTTCTGGGCTTCAGGACGCTTAGTTCTAATTGGTTCATGAGATCTGAGTTAACACTGCATTAAAAAGAACATTCTGTGGGAAGACCAGCTTGAGAAACATGACCCTCTCCTCAACTTCTAAGCAGAAAAACAAGTATGTCTGAAACATTCTTAGGAAAAATAAACCAGTCAGCTAGTTCTCTTCCCTTTTTTTCACCAGTTATTTCACAAGACTTGTACCACCTTCTGTTCTTCCTCCCTTACTGAAATTTAGTCCTGGATGATATGAAACACAGAATTTACCTCTTTACTCCTAGGTAATTCCCAAGAATGCCTGCCTCATTTCCTTACCAGGCTGCAGAATCAGAGAAGCAAGATGAGACAGGGTCTGCAGACTCACTAGTCTTGCAACCTCTTTTCACAGGCCGTGGAGACACTGATGAAAAATGGAATCCCCTCCTCAGAAAAATGAACACATACACAAGACCCAAGCTTCTGTGTAAAATTTCAAGGTCCAACCCCTCAAGCTCATTGCCGAGCCCATGGACTCAAGCAAAACACCCCATACTGTGGATTGTTGGGGGGTCCTCCTGACTTACCGAGACCTCCTTCCTCTCTGGTTTCCCACATTCACCACTAGGATTACAACAAATTAGGCCCAATGATAATGAAAAGTGCACATCATAACTGATACCTCTCAGCCCACAGAGCAGCCCTGAAGAAGCCACAGATCCATTCACTGAACAAATGTTTCCTGAGCTCATCCTACCTTCCAAGTGCTGTTCTGCTTGAAGAAGACAGAACTCCATGATCGCTTCCCTCAGGAGGTAGATACCCTACTGAAGGGATATCCTTGATATTGGGTGATCAGCAGTATCATTTTATAGCATTCGAGACTCCATTCCAAACATCAAGATTTTTACAACACCTCTACACCCTTTGAAACTAGAAGCTACAGTCTCAATGTGAGGGCTGACCAAAAAAAAAAAAAAAAAAAAAGGAGAAGAAGAAGAAGAAGAGGAGGACTTGAAAGAGAAGCCACATGTCCTCCTAAACGAATGAAGGGATGCTCATCCTCTTGGCTCACCACTCCCAGGAGAAATCTAGCCTCTATTACCCAAGTGAGAGTCACACATTCCTGCCCAGCATGCCTACAGTCACAGCCATCTGGTATGATGGCCTTGTGCCCACTCAAAAGATAACAAGCCAGTTTCAAATGGTAAAGAAACCCAAAAATAAAGATATAAAAACAGAGCCCCTAAAAATGAGCCAAATTATACTTCCTCAGAAAACCCATCCTCTCATGGTAAATCAAGTCCAAAAGTCTCATTACAAAGAACTGTAATGCTAGATAGTAGGAGGATTAGTTCCACGATGAAAGGCTATATGCCAAATCTGTTTTGTAATTCACTTAAGTACAGACCTCCACACTTGCAAATTACATTTTTGTGTTTCAAATAGCAAAAACAAAAAAAAAAATTAAGGATCTAAGCTCTACCAATAGGAAAATGGTTACATATATTATATTCATTAAATAGAATAATATGCAGCCATTAAAAATAACTGGGTAAACTATATTATATTAATGGGGTGCCTGGGTGGCTCAGTTGGTTAAACATCTAACTTCAGCTCAGGTCATGATCTTGCAATTCATGAGTTTCAGCCCCAGGTCAGGCTCTGTGCTGACAGCTCAGAACCTGGAGCCTGCTCCACATTCTGTGTCTCCCTCTCTCTCTGCCCCTCCTCCGCTCACACTCTGTCCATCTCTCTCTCCCTCTGTCTTTCTCTCTCTCCCTCTCTCAAAAATAAACATTAAAAACACTATATTATGTTACTCAAGTGATATGTGGTTGTTTTATCTGCCTAAAACTCCATTTTTCTTATAAATTCTCCTTCATCCCAGGTGATTCTACTTCAAACTTCCAATCATACTCTTTCTACATGCTCCCCCACCCCCAGCCACTGTGATTTTTCCAGGGATAGGAATCATAACATGAAATAAATCTATTAGAGTCTCCCCTAGGATTTTCCAACCTGCAATGCAAAGGCCTCTCATATGTCCAGTTAAATGGCTGTGAGCACATGAGCTCCCAAGAGCTTCCAGTAGCAAAACTCCACATAAAGGTAGGGTGTGTGTGTGTGTGTGTGTGTGTGTGTGTGTGTGCACGCGCGCACGCATGAGCACACACCTAGTAATATAGACACACAAGGGCTATAGCTCACATAGTTTATAATAGGGTAGAAGGCAAAGGAAGAGGAGATTCTAGTTTATAAAATTCAAAGGAAGTTTTAGGATTATTGGTGATATTTTTCTTTCTCCTTTATATGTTTCAAATTGAAGGAAGGGTACCACAGTTTATCACTGACAATACCCCAAGTTGCATTCCATAATTTTGCTTATGAGTCAGTTATTTGGAACTAGGAACATATTTTTCCAAAGAAACCATGCTATAAACAGCTGAGGTTAGATTACAAGCCAAACCCATAAATGCCTATTTAAACCATAATTTACTTTTGGGAAACTACATTTTTTTAAAGTCCTTCCTAGGTGCCAGACAGTATGTCTTCCAAAAACATTAACTCCTTTCTTTCTCAAAACAACCCCTGATGGGGTTTTATTTCCTGAAATAGGCAGCTGTAAGGCTTGTGATAACCTGCCCCCTAGAGTTTCAGGGTGGGTCTTCATTTGGTTTCTCCCATCACCATAAACATACCTACAACTATGACATTCCCAACTTAAGAGTCCCAAGCGGAAGAGAAAGCAGAGCTCCCTTCTGCTGGAGACGAGTCTCTCCATGTGCATTCTGGATCCTGGTTCTCCACTGGTTTCATTATCTCTCTCTCTCTCTCTCTCTCTCTCTCTCTCTCTCTCTCTCTCACTCTCTCTCTCTCAATTATCTGAACAAAACCACTCAACACCATTAAACCCCATCTTGCCTCTCCCTAAAGTCAGCCTCCACTCTCACCTACCTGTCTTTCACCTTCCCACCCATCTCCACCTCTTAATTCCTCCTCACACCATCCAGCTTCTGTCCCCACTGCTCTAGACAATTTACCCTTGATCCTTTCCTTGCCAAACCTAGTGGACACATTTTGGTCCCCAAATGCTCTGACCTCTGCACAACTAAAGATACTGCTGCCCACGCACTCCACTGACTCCTGTGACACTTTCCTCTTGTTCTCTTCCCACTTCTTGGACCACTCCTCCATCTATTCCCATTTTCTCTTCCGGTTTTCCTTACAACACCATGGTTGTCTGGAGTTCTGTCCTCAGCCACGAGTTACTCTCACCATACATGCATTTCTTGGGTAACTGTGTCTACTTCCATAGCCTTAACCATCACTACTGAAGCAAAGATTCCCACATCTTTACCGAGAACATACCAAGAAAGACCCACGTGTTCACCTCAGGAGTCTCTGGTGCCTCTGTTCTGACAATCCCAAGATGAACTCAAGATTGATTCCCAACCTTTCCTCCTGGCTCTGTTCCTAACGTGTTTTAGAAAGGCCACATGACCATCATCACACTAGTCTTCAGACTTCCAGGCCCTCTCGTGTGCACTCTCCTCTTTATGCCTCACTGAAAACCTGTGGACAGGCATGAACAGGCACCGTGTTTTAAGAGCATCCAGGATTTGTTTTGATCAGGTGTGGTTAGACATGCAGACACAAAGTGCCTATCGTCAAGGAAGAAGTTTGACTCAGAGTTGCTTGGAAACAAAAGGCAGAGCACACCACAGAGCCATGTGATGAAGCACCAGGGTCAAGCAGGGGGCAGTGGGAGAGAGGGAAGTGTGGGCATGAGCCTTTGTTGTGGTTTCCACAGGAAGGATCAGGTGAGGCAGAGTAAACAGACAGGAATAGCTAGTTCGAAGGATTTCAGTGGGCCCTAAGTGAAGGGGCTATCCCTAGCTGTCTGGTAACTGACCCTCAGATGGACGAAGCAGGTGGATAGGTAGATAGTGGCCCACAGTATGAGAGCCCAATACACGGGGTGGTTGGGGATTTGCACTCTGGATTGGTTACTTTGTACTTGATAGGCACTTGCAGGCAAGTCATTTGCTAACTCTAGGAATTAGCTAGCACTGGGAGGGGCATCCCAGCAGGGTCAGCAAGTCCCCAAATGTCAAAGCATCAGAATGTATAAAATAAAAAGACACGATTAATACACACTGATTCCCTGTCTTACACAGAATGACATCCAGAGACATTCACTGATTTGACTACGTTCAGGTGGGCTAATAGAAATCCTACCTTAAAGTTTACACAGCATTTACATACATCACCTCGTTTTAGACCTTACAGGAACTCTGAAGCATGGTGGCTCTGTGCCCATTCCGAATCTGAGGAAAATAGAAGCTCAGAGAGGCTAAGGAACTTTCCTTAAGTCACCTGACTAAATAGAGGCAGAGTAAAAGTAGGCCAGACCTTCTCTTCCAGCATTTTGCCTGAGCTCTTTACCACACAGCCTCTGTAGACTTCAGTCCCCACCAGAAAAGCTCATATGATATATGAGGACCCAGGGTATATTAGGTCCCTCTCTGTTGTAAGAGTTCAGTCTGGCTGTCTTTCCTGCTCACATCTCCCACATCCAGATATACTGAATACAGCTCAGTGGGGAGGAGGTGCTCCAGAACAAGGCTTCAGATTCAGTCTTGAGAGGTCTCCTCACACCAAGAAACAGGACCAGACAACCTTACAGTTCCCTGAACCTCGCTCTATGGCAATTCTCAAGGCACCTGTGGGCACTCTGGGCTATCATATGACTGTGTTGTTCCTGGCATTTGGGGAATGATGGCCAGGCCAGGAATGGCAGCCATCTTCAACACAAGAGGTGCTAACCTTTAAATGTTAATGTGGTGAAATGTCTGTTTATATAATAATCTCAGTCTAAGACTCTCTTTCATGCTTAAACTCAAGATGTTTCTCCATTGTTCTAATACTACTGAGTTACCCAGGACCGCAGCTACCAGGTCAACTGAGGGAACTTTAGTGTGTCCAGACCTTTATCCAGGGCTGGTCATCATCTTAGAAAATCATGCCATAATGACAAGGCCATTCCAACACAGTATCCCATCCTGGCCTCAAGGGGCAACTGTCACATCCATGGTGATGGTAGGTAGAGGTCCAAGTATCTGGTCATTATGTGTCTTAGTGGGAGACATGCCTTAGCACCAAAATACATATTATTTTATTGAAAATTACTTTCATTTATTTTTTACACTATCCTTAGGGCTTTATAAAGTTATTTGAAATCCTAACTGAAAGTAGTTGGATTTTCTAGGACTTTCATTTTGGGATACAATAAAAATATTGTTATAATCAAGTGCTGTGTTGTCCGATGGGTTTGGACCACAAGCCCAGAACTAGCTCTGGCCAAATGCCTCCTGCAGCCTTTCCTCTGGGCTCTACCCTAGATCCTGTCAGTATTTCAGAGTTCAAATGAAGACCCATCTCCAAAATGGCTCTTCCCCAACAGGCCTGGTATCGATGCTAGAGAAAGAACAAAGAAGAAAAGAGACAAGTGCATTTCTTTATTCTTCCTTTAGTGTCTCCAGCCACAGGTGGAGAAGTGGATGCCCCTATGCACATCCTCTGCCCCAGTTTGTTTGTGTCTTACATTCCTCTAAGTTTTCTTCTTACCTGCAGTGGCTCTTTATCACTCCTGCCTTTGCAAATTTTTTATGCGTGGCTCTTCTTGAGATGGGTAGTTAGAGGGGGAATGAAACAATTTTAGCTACCAATGATTCATTTAATAAACATATTTGAAAAGCCTACTTTTTTCACCAGTACTCCTCAAAGACATTCCAAACTTTGAAACTAACCATGGAACTTAAATAAATTCAGAATTTCACATTAGAAGCATTTAACTACATGGAAAGTAGGCCACTGTGGGGTAATAGCATCTTCGACATTGAGGAGAGACTGGGAGATCAAGGGTCTGGAACTTGAAAGAAAAAAAGCAAGGCCAATCTGAGGAGAGCCAAACATGGGAGTAGGAAGGGCCATGGGAACAAAAGGTTGTCTGAAATGTCCCATTTTTAATGTTTATCCTATATTACAGAGAGGAGTCCTAAATTTATTTCACTACACTGGAATCTAGAGAAAATATTTTATTCAGAAATCATCACGGAACAAAAAGCTAAAGAAGTGATCTGCGTTTACGAAAACTTTCAAGTACACTTTAATATATTCTGCGAGGATAAAATGTAGTTATACAAGAAAGAGACAGTGGTTCCTAACTTGCGGTATTCACAGCCCAGATACACTACTAAAAAAAATTGCTTGATGATTTAGGCATCCATTCAGGATCGTAGGCAGGAAACATGGTCATACCTTCCTGCTGGCAGACACACAAAACTGATGCATCCCACACACTTGTTTTAGTAGCTCCAACACCGGCTGTTCTAGCAACTTCTAAGAGAAGCTGCAATCACGGACTGCCTGTTGGTCACTGATGTGTCAAACAGAATCACCTTCTAACCTAAAACTAAAATCTCAACTTGACAAATGGGCTGACCAATTAAGTTAGCCAAACCAATGCTTAAGCCTGAGTTTTGATTTTGAAAGCTTTCCATATATGCTGTAATAGCAAATAAGGATTTATGTTGTTTTAACAAAACTGGAGAGCCTGCCCATAGGATTTAACCCTACTAGATTTTAAAGCCTACAGAATCTAAGGTCTTCCCAAGAATTAAAAGCAATGCTCAGATTGAAATACTTATAAAATGCATAAATTCCACTAGCATTTTACCAAAGGAAAAATAAATGAATAAAAGGCATTAAGCAGAAGGACCAAAATTACAGCCAAGATTCTCAACTATACAATTGAAACTCGGTTACACATTTACCACCCAAAGACAGCAGACCCTTCCATACTACTCTGACATCTGTAGGAGCAAGCGGAGATTAACATGCACTGAGTACATGTTCAATGTACTGCCTACAGCCTATTTCAGTTAATTCTCTCTGCCTGTGGATTTCCCACAGATAGGCTCCTTATCACCACTCCACAGTTGCAGAAATGGAGGCTCGGAAACTTGCCCAAGGCTATGCAGGCAGGAAGTGCTAAGCGGGTCTAAAGAGGCCTCCACTCTTTTTGGGTGTATCATGTCTGTCAGCTCCCGAATCCACAGCACACCAAACGTCAATTCTCCAAAAATGTTTGAACCAACCTGTTTTTCTTGTATCATAAAAATTATGCATTTTGGTTGCAGTAAGCAGGAGTGACCTTAAACATATCAGACGTCAGGACCATTAAAGAGATGCTCTAGACTGCTGATGTACTGGTAACCAGTGGGGAAGGAAGCGGTAGCTAGAGAAGTGACCAGGGACACAGCCAGACTAGACTCAGGGACAAGAAATACCTCTTCATTCCTTCCTAAATGAAATACGTACAACCCTCCCCCATCCACCTGGCAAAAAAATCAATTTTGCCACATAGTACAAAAATCCTAAGCAGTTTTTGCAGCCAGAAAATCTGGGGAGATGTCCATCATGGTCACCACTGAGTCTCTTGTATTCCAGGTCCAGATGGTCCATTCCAAAGGGACTGTGGCAGAAACTCCATCTTCACACACCTATGGTCATCCTCACCATGGAACCCACCCTTCTCAAATGAGCTGGTCTGACACCCAGTAAAAAACCAAGAGGCTGGCATTTCTCCCCTACAGAAAGAGAACCTCTCACTTGGGCAGACGGAGACTCAGTGTTCTCTTTGAAAGGAAAAAGAAGGAAAACATCACTCCTACCTCAGCAATGAGCCACCAGCAGATCACAGTGGGCCCAAGCAATGAGAAACAGGACAGCATTTGGGCCTGTTTTATATCTCCTCAGTTGTGCTCTGCCAGGGCCCTAGGACTCTCCATAACTCAGGCACTTAAGATGCATTAGGCTGAACTGTATGCTATACCCAAATTGGAGCTTATGTGACTGGCAAAAACGTCAACTTTGTACATTAACCCCAAGTCCACAGTAGCACAGGTGTCCCTGGGTTAAAAAAAAAAAAAAAAAAAAAGGTGCTTTCATGAGAATGTTTGAGCCAACTAAACTCTGGCTCCAACCCTCTTGTTATAATCCTAAATATCAGGAACTGATTTCTGCATTAGAGTCTTTAGGAGGATGGATTTTCACCTGACTAAAACGGGTTTCATGGCAATAACATGTTAGACTTTATAAATGTGGCTCATGAGTTCCAAAACCTAAAATGGAAAACTGAGCTTCCAGGATATTATGATTACTTGTTTTTACTCCACTATTTTATTTATATTCCTTCTTGCTCTTAAAAATATTTAAGGGGTTTTATTTCGCCATGAATAAAAGGGATGCTTTAGCAACAGAAGTAAAGGATAAAGAATTATACTTCTTAAATGTCTATAAATGACCCAGATTAGGTGTCCAAGTTTGGAAGATATTTAATCTCTTTCAGCAATGAAATGCCAAGACAGTAAGAATAAATCCCCCAAATTCTTTTAAGGGCTGAGGGCTTATTTATTTTTAGTAGGAGATGAGTTAAATCTCTGGCAGTCTTAGTCCATCAGAGATTCCCATACAAAAAAAAAAAAACATGGTAAGCATGTTGCAAGGCATCATGGAGAAGGAACCTTAACTGTACCTCAATGGTAGTTAAATTTTCTGAGGCATGGGTACCACACCAAGGCCAGAGTCAAAGTTTTCACTGGCCCAGACAAAATGAGAAAAATAAAAGCAATTCCCGGGGGCGGGGGGGGGGGGGGGGAAGCACCAGTAACTATCTGTAGCCTGATGGAATGATGGAACAAATGGATGAATGAAAGTACACTGTCTACTTATCAAAAGTCAGGAGATGAAGTTACTACATGTAAAGAACGATCCTTAAAAATAAAGCTAACCTTTAACCTAAGTGTCCTTTATAACTTCCTCCTATTAAAATAAACTTTTTTAATGTAATGAAATGATATGATAGAAGATCACAGTTTCATTCTGAAAAAACAAAGTTAGCAGACTTATGTTGGACACCAAAATATTCTTGAACTTTTACTATACAACAAAATTTGACAGTGTGGGAGTCACTGCTTTGGAGCACCAGTTATAACACTTCTAAGAGGATTTGGAATCAGAGACGCATAGTCTAGCCAGAAAACAGCCCCTAAATACAGGGTTTCAGACCCGGTAGGCAACCTGCCCAACAACCATGTTTCCTTCTTCCTCATGGACAGATCCTCAGCTTTGTGTGGGCTGTCCATCCCTTTCCCATGTGACTCAGGGTCAAGTAAATCTACCTCTAGATCCAGGGAAGGGTTACTAATTAGCCCAGTCCCCTTGCCTGTGATTGGTTTAGGGATGAGCATGTGACTGAAGTCTGACCATTGAGACATGAGGGGAAATCTGATAAATGGCTCCTGGGAAAGATTTCTTTGCCATTAAGAAGAGAGACAGAAATGAGCACTCTCTCTCCTATTGGACACTGTCATCTCTGATTGCAATACCTAGAGCTACAGCATCCATACAGCCTGAAGACAAGACAAGCTGTTCTTTTTCCTTTTTTTTTAATTTTTTTTTAGGTTTATTTATTTTTGACAGAGACAAAGTGTGAGGGGCAGAGAGAGAGGGAGACACAGAATCCGAAGCAGGCTCCAGGCTCCAAGCTGTCAGGACAGAGCCCGACGCAGGGCTCGAACCCACCAACCGTGAGATTGTGACCTGAGCCGAAGTCAGACAGTTAACTGACTGAGCCACCCAGGTGCCCCAAGCCAAGCTGTTCTTAACAGCAAAGCAGAAAGATGAGAAGCACTTGGGTCCCTGATGATGTCACTCAGGCACTACATTAACAAGTGGGAAATCTGTTATGGGTTGGATTGTGTCCTCCAAAAAAAAAAAAAAAAAAAAAAAAAAGGTATGTTGAAGTCCTAACCTCCAGGACCTCAGAAAGTGACCTCATTTGGAAAGAGAACCTTAGCAGATTTAACCAAGTTAAAATGAGGTAATTAGGTTGGGCTCTAATCCAGGATGCCTGGTGTCCTTCTAAAAGGGGGAAATTTGGACACAGACACACACAAAGGGAAGATGATGTGAAGACACACAAGGAGAAGGCCATGTGAGGATGGATGCCGAGATTGGAGCAATGTAGCTGCAAATCCAGGAATACTAAGGACAGGCACCACTGGAAGTGGAGACAACACAAGGAAGGGTTCAACCCAGAGTCTCAGAAAGAGCATGGCCTCCTGACACCCCGATTTCAGACGTCTAGCCCCCAGGACTGTGAGAGAACAAATCTGTGTTAAGCCACCCAGTTGGTGGTACTGTGTTAGGGAAGCCCCAGGAAACGAATAGACCTTCTTCTGTCTAGACTTCTTACTCTGAAACAACATTTTCCTTCTGCTTTGGCCATTTGGAATTGAAGACGCCTGTATGTGCAACTGAAAGCAACTTGACCAATAAGAGTACTTGGCATTGGTACTGGTCCCAAAAAGGAGGGGGCTGCCAAACAGAGAAAGCATCCACAAGGAGCAAATGTCCTCTACACCCACCCATGTAACCACCCAGCATCAGCACCTTGTGCCCAACCTAACACTTGTGCCCTTGTGCCTAACGTAACACTTCCACACACAAACACAGACTACTGCCTCACAGAGCATGCCATGATTCTTCTGCAACCAAAAGCACACCACATAAACTCTAGTCCAAGTTCAGGGTCTTGAATAATGTCTATCTCTCCTTCAGTTTCTTCCTGATTCCTCTTTTAAGACTAATTTAGAGATTAACTCATAAACTGAGGACCAGCAATGCACCTTATATAAAATATATGCAAAATCCAATTACTTTTCCTCAAGCCCAAGACACAGTCATCTCTCTTTGGGTCAAGACAATAGCCTCCTAACTGGTCTCCCTGCTCCCCCTCCTTCAAAGTATTCATAATAGAACCACTAGTATGATCCTGTTAGAACCTAGGTCAGGTCATTCTCCTCCTGTTCTCAGAAACCTCCAGTAGCTCCCATTTCTCCAAGAGAAAAAGCCAAAATCCTCTCAATGACTTTTAGGGCCCCAGATGACCAGGATTCCTAGTCCACCAATAATTTCCTACTGCTCTTCCTCTTCTTCACTCCACTGTAGTCATACTGTCCTTTGAACACACCAAGGAGGTTCTAGCTTCAGAGCCTTTGCACTTGCTCTGCCCCTGTCTGAAATGCCCTTCCCCAGGTATCTGCCTAGCTCATTCTTTCACCTCTTCAGGTCTCTACTGAAAAATCACCTCATCAAGGAGGCCCTCCCACTGACCCTTAAGCCCCTCTCTCCTGGCTTTATTTCTTCTTCTTCTTAACACTTATCACTATGCATTTTACCTATTTTTCATGTTTATTATCTGTATCCTCCACTAACATGTATGTTCCATGAGGACAGGGATTTTTGCCTACCCTGCTACATCCCACAGAAGTGTCTAGGAGAGGGTCTCTCACATATGTGAATGAGGGAAAGAAGAGGTGGTCATGAATGTGGGTATTTAGACCACTAAACATGGTCTCCTGCTTTGTACCAGCCATACATAGGCTGGGCAGATTCACACATGGAGTAAGCAAAGAGTTGGACCCAACATGGTTGGGGTTTTGCCAAAAGAGTTTGATGAATAGAAGAGCAAGGAAGGTAAAGAGGCAAACAACAGAAGTATGATAATGACTGACTCTTCAAGCAAGTGGGAAGAAATGAGGTTGCCTAAGGAAGGAGATGAGGACATGAGAGAACAAAGGACATGGAAAGATAAAGAATCAATGGATTACAGATCAATGTGGGATTTAAGCTCTTTTTGGAGGAAGTACACCCACACTGATAAATTTGGTGTAATCTAAAATTATGTCTGTCTCTCCTTGGCTTAGCACCCTTGGAATCCACTCATGCATACATTAGCCAAACTTGCATCTATGTAGATCAGCAAAATCCAAGTTCAGTTGGTATGTAAGCTCTCTCCTTGTGGACTCTGTAACAGTGGCTACACTAACCTGCCCTTCTGGGGTCTGATTCAAGTCTGGATATGATAAGGGGAGGTGGGATATAAGCATGAGGAAACTGGCTTCCCAGGTGAGGTGTCTGAGTGAGAGCCACCGAGATCTGCTTGGGTTGGTGAAGACAACTGAGTTTATGTGGGGATTGACTGTGGGGATCATCTTTCAAATCTTCCTCCACATGCCAACACAGTCTTCCACAACCAAGAGCCAGGCAAGGCTGTGAACACACCTGCTAATGTGATCAGCAACCAGAGGGGTCACACTCTGAATCTCCCCACTCCTCTGTTTTAGCATGCACACACACACACCCTTTCTCTCAGTGCAGTCATCGGAAATCCTTCATGCTCAGGCTACGGTGAAAAGGGAAAGTTGAAGACTCTGGGATCACCCTCCTTGTTCTCCAAAATGACCCAGTCCTTGACTTCCTCAGGCACCTCTTACTCTTCCATCCCCCTACGGTTGCCTTCAGTGAGTGCCTTTAGGCTCACCTCTTGCTTTGGAAGATCAGAAGTAACAACCTGAATACCTGCCACCCCTCCACCTGCCACAGACTGCCAGAAACCCATCACTCAGTCTTGGCTGAAGTTCCCAGCCTTCTGCCCTAACCTGGGTGAATTCCCAGACGCAGATGCCCTGCCCCCATTGACCAGACTGTGGACTCCCCGTTTCCACTTCTTACTCCCACCTGGTATTATTCTGGGCTTTTGTCTGCAAGCAACAGAATACAGGTTGGCTGAGGAAAGTGGAAAATGTAATTTGCCTAAATAATATTGGATGGCTTACAAAATCCCTAGGAAGGCAAAAGGAAAATCCTGAGGACTAGAAAACCAAGAACAATGCCCACAGTCCTGCCCAGAGCAGGAGGGGGCTCCATGCTGACTCTGAGCAGCAGACTATAGATGGTACTCCTAGAGCTGGACACAGGCCCTCACACCACAGCAGTATTTCCCAGGAAGCCCACCATGCCACAGATGCTTGCTGCCACCACTGTTCTTACTTTTCCCTGAGGCACAGACTCCCAAGAAAAGGTCTAGGCAAGTGTGGGCAAATACACCAGGGCCTCAAGGGTACTCCTTGGTCTGAGCCACACCTGACAGCTGAAGCCCATGGCCCATTGGCTACCTGCACCCCACCCTTCCTGACACCCTAGCTTTTCTGGGAGCCATACCCACAGTCTTTAGATGAAAAGAGAGAGGGACCTCAAAGAGTCCACTGGAGAGCATTAAAATGCAAGCTTGTTAACTCTGTTTTCACTCACCAGGGCTGAATGAAACTGTTTCTAGGCACCAGCCAAGAGAGAGGGGAAACATCATGCTCAAAGGGGGGAACCAAGCCAATATAGGTAGATATGTTTCTACTTTTATGGTAATATGGCCATCTTAAAATAACATATCAAGAGACCTACAACATGTCAGGAGAGAAAGGCCTAAGACTTTGCTTGCTACCTATAATTACTTGACATCATAAAAGTAATTGCCAACTCTTCCATCATCTTGTTCTTAAGCATTTAAGATGCATTTATAAAGTGATGTAACCCTATAAACTGCACATGGGATCTCCCCTAAATAGTGTGATCAAGAAAGTGCCAAGGCCAACCAGGGCTCATAGAGATGATACCACTGGAATTTTTAGCAGTCTTCTCTAAACAGAAACATAAAAAAAGCAACCTTTAAAATAAATGAAAGGTAGGGGTGCCTGGGTGGCTCAGTTGGTTGAGCATCTGACTTCAGCTCAAGTTATGATCTCACAGTGCCAGTGTTCGAGCTCCGTTTCGGGCTCTGTGCTGACAGCTCAGAGCCTGGAGCCTGCTTCAGATTCTGTGTCTCCCTGTCTCTCTCTGCCCCTCCCCCACTCACACTCTCTCTAAAAAATAAATTAAAAAACATTTGAAAAATAAGTGAAAGGTAGACAGCAAATTAGTCCTACGACCTTGAATAGTTACCTTAAATGATATTCTAGAGACCACTGGACTAGACATAGCATCTATCTGAAGATACAAGGAAAATATTTTTTTTTAAATAACAAAGCCCATTAAAAAGAATCCAGCTGGCATCTCAAAATGACATAGCCAGAGCAGTTCTTGGACATCAACATGACCCCTGGCCTGATGATCATAAACCACCAGGTATTCACAGACCTACATTGACTATAAAAGGCATCACAAATTGGCAAAGGCCCACCAGACCCACTTCTGAAAACCAGTGGACACAGAGCTGTATGTCTTCAGGAATCGAGGCTCATTGCATCTGTTCACTGGCTTGTTCTGTAAATCCCTGCTGAGCACCTGCTGTGGGCCAAGTATGGTCCTAGAGGCAGGGTAGACACACCTACCTAGACCCCTGCCTCAGGCTGTCTGTGCTCCACGGGGAAAGACAAAGAATCAGTGAAATTGAATTTCAGATAGTGAAAACAGTTTAAACAGAAGATAAAGCAAGCAAGAAGAGAGGACGATGCAGGAGAACAGGGCTGGGTAGGCCAGGACTGGGGGCTGGGGTTCTTATAATAGCAAGAGGAGGGGACAGAGGTCAAGGAGAGCCCTCTCTGAAAGCAACCAAAGGGTGAGACATGAAGCATAAAAAGGAGTTATGAGAACTTGGGAGTCCAGGTTCAGAGGAGAATTACATACCTCAGTCTTAGAAATGAGAAATTGGATGTTTTCTAGACAGAGGAAAGAAGAGGCATAAGTGTCCTGTAACTGGAGGGAACGGGCAAGGTTTGGGGGAGGGGGGTAGTCATTGGGAAGCTACTGTGGCTGGGCACAGAAACCACACAGGAGCTGCACAGGATGGTCTGAGGGGTGGGCCACAGGTCCCAACCAGAGGGGCCTCGGAGACCAGCTAAAGAGCAAGTACTTTATCCAGGAACATCAGGAACTGAGAAAAGTAGGTGTTACCTTGTTGACTGGGGCAGACACAATCAGAATGATCACACATACTGAAAGCAAAATTCATCTTTTTTTTTTTTCAACGTTTATTTATTTTTGGGACAGAGAGAGACAGAGCATGAACGGGGGAGGGGCAGAGAGAGAGAGGGAGACACAGAATCGGAAACAGGCTCCAGGCTCTGAGCCATCAGCCCAGAGCCCAACGCGGGGCTCGAACTCACGGACCGCGAGATCGTGACCTGGCTGAAGTCGGACGCTTAACCGACTGCGCCACCCAGGCGCCCCAAAATTCATCTTTTATTCTTTGCTTTCAATTGGTAAGGTGCACTATATTTTTATTTCACATAATGTTCCTAACTTCTTGCTTTTTTTTAACTGTTCATTCTTCATTGTTTAAAATTTAATTTAAAAAAAAATTGTAAATGTACACTTCTGTGGCATTAAGTAGACATGGACAGTGTTGTGTATCCATCACCACCATCCATGCACAGAACCTTTTTCATCTTGAAAACCTGAAACTTAGAACCCCTCATACACTAATGCCCCAGTCCCCTCACACCCCAATCCCCAACTTGATGTCTCTATGAATGTGACAACTCTAGGAACCTCAAGTGGAATCATAACAGTATTTGTCCTTTTGTGACTGGCTTCTTTCACTCAGCATAATGTCCTCCAGGTTCACCCATGTTGCGGCAGGTGTCAGGATTTCCTTCCTTTTTAAGACTGAATAATATTCCATTGTGTGTATAGATCACATCTTGTTAGCCATTCATCCATCAGTGGACAGTTGGGATGTTTCCACCTTTTGGCTACTGTAACTAATGCTTCTATGAACAGCAGGTACAAACGCCTCTTCTTAAAGTTCCTGCTTTCAGTTCTTTGGGCTATAGACCCAAAAATATCTTCTTTTTTTTAAGGTTATTTATTTTGAGGGGGGTGGTGGGCAGAGAGAGAGAGAGAGAGAGAGAGAGAGAGAGAGAGAGAGAGAGAATCCCAAGCATGCTCTGCAATGTCAACATGGAGCCTGGTGTAGGGCTCAAACTCGAATCATTAGATCATAACCCGAGCTAAAATCAGGAGTCAGATGCTTAACTGACTGAGCCACCCAGGCATCCCCCACCAAAGTAAATTCTTACTTTTAAAGATACTCTCTACACTTGGTCATATGCGTTTTACAATAAAATCTGAGTGCAGGTGGAGCAAATCATGACCATGTCCGTTAAAGCTGTATAAACCAGAGGACTCCCACCATGCCTCTGAACCAGAAGTAGACCCCTGCTCCCAGAGCACACTGCCAGAGGCTCACACTGCTAATGACATAGGTCATGGCCTTGATTCCAATACGTGACATACCTGTCTTGGAAACTTGATGAGGAGATAGTTTTCGTTTCCTTTCAAGTTATCTAGTGGAGAAAATAAAATGCCATTTGACTTTTTCAAAGAATTTAAAATTTAGCTTTAGAAACCTATTACACATCTCAGAAAAGAGACCAAAAGAGACCAAAAATTCCCTCCTCCAATTTTTTTTTTTCAAATCTGCAATCTGTCTAAATTTCATAATGAAGGTGACCAACAAGGCTGTCTTGATTCCAGTATCAAAATAGTCTCAAATTTCCATCCCTCTCTTTGTTCTTTATTTTTTATTACTACTCAGATTTTGTATAAATGGGGGTTAACTTCATTAGAGGTGTTTACAAGACACCTTCTATTAAACATAACTTTTAGGGGTGTCTGAGTGGCTCAGTTGGTTAAGTGTCTGACTCTTGATTTTGGTTCAGGTCATGGTCTTGCAGTTCATGGGATTGAGCCCTGTGTTGGGCTCCATGATAACAGTGTGGAGTCTGCTTGGGATTCTCTCTCTCCCTCCCTCTCTCTCGCTCTCTCAAAATAAAAAAAAAAACTTTTAAATATTTATATTTCATATATTTTATATAAATTTGTATTTGCCTTATTAAAATGTTTTATTCTAAATAACTTGATTCAGTACAATTAAATATTAAAAATTGGTACATGGCCCTTTAAGGAACCTATTAATTTTGTAAAATACAGTAATACTGCAGAAGGAAGAATTAGAACATTCTCCAAGCCAGATAAACAGATATTAGAGAAAGGACATTTGCACATTAAGTATTAATTGACACATGGAACAAAATAACTCATGGTAAATGAATGGTGGGTGCCAGGGGCTGGGGGAGGGAGGAATAATGGGTTGTTGTTTCATGGGTATGGAGTTTCAGTTTTGCAAGATGAGAAGAGTTCTGGTGGTTGGTTTCACAACAGTGTGAATGTACTCAACACTACAAACTATACACTTAAATGGCTAAGATGGTAAATTTTATGTTATGTATATTTTACCATAATTTTTAAATTGCTTTTAATTTTTTTCAAATTAAAAAATATACATTTTGTTTTGAATAAGTAATGCTAGCCAGGACTGGCCACTGGTCAGCAGGAGAAGACTGTTCCAGGGTTGGCTCAGATTAAGGAAAACCTTCACTATAGTTACTATTAATTCCCCAGGAAAATTAGCAGAAGAAACCTTTCTTGGAGCAAGGTGTTATGTCTGCTTTGGAGCAGAAGAGGCACAGCAATGAATTTCCCTAAGTCTAACCCCAACATTGCTTCACATGTTAACAGTTCTGATGTTGAGGTGCCTCACACAATTCCTCTCAAAAGAAATCTGCTACCTGCCAAGCAGAAGTGTAAGCTGAGAAACAGCCATGACTGCCTGTGCAGGTATAAACTTAACCAGGCATAAAAGGTATCAGTTCCTAGTGACACATCTGCATTGGTGGTATCAGGTGGTTGAATTTGAACTTAAATTTGAATACCTACTGTCCCAACAATGTCTTCAAAAAGATTATACAATGATACAGGACTAAAACTAAGCATTATTGTGTGGGCAGAAGGTTGCCTTTCACATGGCTAAACTGTACAATTAAAATAAGCTACAACCGCGAAATCTTTTGGGTACGTCATCAACTACCCAAAGTCAGGACAGGTTGGTGGGAGTGACTGATGCACTGTGACATTTCTCTGTCCAAAGTTCCAGCTGACTTTCCAGAACAGCTGTTTAATTTCCACAGATACATAAGGCAATTGTGGAAAAAGTAAAAATTCAGAGCTTAACCAAAGAGGAAATGCAGGCATCCAGTAATTTTCAGTATGTCTTGACATTATGCTGTCAATCCCAAGGGGTACAACAGGTCAAGAACATGAGCATGGAAAAAGAAAAGCTTTTTGATGAAGGTTGCCAATACAACCATCAATGGCCAAAGAGATAAGAAACAATCATACTACGAATGAGAAGAGAGCTTAAAACTCAAACTTTGTGATATTGAAGATGAAACAGTATGACACTGCGATAAATGTAACTACCAACTATGTAACCATAGTTACTATGATGGCATAGGTTAGATACCTTATGGAAACTACATTTAATATAGTATTTCTTTTTTCTAAAAAGATACTGTTTAATAAAGAATGGTCTTTGTAATAGAAGGAACAGCACAGGTTTTATGCTACAGTAACTTATTATGTGATGAACCAAGTCATTTTTTTCCACAATGAAGGTACTTGCTGAAGGCCACCTTGTCTCTCACTTTTTATTATAAACTCATTGCAAATTCTTCTGATGGAGACAGAATACAGATTTTTTTTAAGTTGTATATGGGTACTGTAAATTCAAACCTCCTACTAATAAACAACTGAAAATAGCTACCAATGGTAATCCTAAGTATACCCAACCATTGTTTAACATGTGTAAAATTGGGGTCATTGACTATGCTCATCCAAGAAGAAAATACATTCAACCTAGGAAAACAATGAAAGTATATGTAATAAGTCTATATCATTACCAGACCTTGAAGTTTCACAAACAGAATCAACAACTTGATGAGGTTACTTCTGCCTTTACTGCAGACACATGTTATCTATGCCAACAATGGAATTTTAAACATTTCTGATAAGACAAGCTTTGGGATCATTTGATATTGGAAATTCAAACTAGAAAGCCTGAAACAGTACCAAAATTAACAACTCTAATACCAAAGGGAAAGCCCTAGCCCATGACACTGAAAAAGTAAAGGAACCATCTTAAGATAAAAGTAAAGTAAGGTATAAGGCAGTGTGAGAAAAGCAATAAAACATCTATGGACAATGGAAGCCAGAGAACTGCAAAATCACCAACAGATAATACCTGGGAAGTACTAGTGCCAGTATAAGAACAACAATAACACTGCAGGGGTTCTTCGGGCTCCGATTTACAATACAAGACCACTGGGATAGAAACAAAATTGGAAGTAGAAATAATAGGGGCAAAGGAAGGAGAAGGGCCAGATACAAGTTGCATATTGGAGAAGAGGCAAATCTCAGCAAATACATGGCCAAAGTGTTCGTCACTTTGTGAAAATACAAAAAATGCCAGAACTACAACTAGAAACATATCCTTTCTACAATCACAGATAATAATAAAATCAGAAAATGGAAAAGAGGAAAACACTTAATAAAAGAAAATGAAAAAGAGATCAAGAACATTGAAAATAAAGCCACAGAGCCTGTTTCCGATTCTGTGTCTCCCTCTCTCTCTGCCCCTCCCCCGTTCATGCTCTGTCTCTCTCTGTCCCAAAAATAAATAGACGTTGACAAAAATACTAATTTGAATGGAAATATGCACCCCAATGTTTATAGCAGCATTATCAACAATAGGAAACTAGAAATAGAAACTTCCTCAATTTGGTAAAGAATATGCACAGAAAACTTATAGCTAACATCATACTTAATGGTGAGGATCTGGATGTTTCCCCCCTAAAATCAAGAACAAGGTAAGGATATTCTCTTATATAACTCCTATTCCACATTATACTATAAATCCTGAGGGGCGCCTGGGTGGCGCAGTCGGTTAAGCGTCCGACTTCAGCCAGGTCACGATCTTGCGGTCTGTGAGTTCGAGCCCCGCGTCGGGCTCTGGGCTGATGGCTCAGAGCCTGGAGCCTGTTTCTGATTCTGCGTCTCCCTCTCTCTCTGCTCCTCCCCCGTTCATGCTCTGTCTCTCTCTGTCCCAAAAATAAATAAATGTTGAAAAAAAAAATTTTTTTAATAAAAAAAAAAGAAAATAAAGCCACAGAGAAGATAGGCAAAGAGGGTCCAACGTGTGTATAATAAGAGTCCTGAGTAGAGGGGAAGAAAAGAAAAACTTCCAAAAATTATAATCCATGCAGACATTCCCAAAGATTAAAAATGAAAGAAAGAAAAATAAAATACTTAAAATTACATATTGATTCCACTTTTAAAATAAGAAAAGGACTTGAATAGGTATTTCTCCAATGAAGATATACAAATTGCCAACAAGCACACAAAAAGATGGTCAACATCCCCAACTATCAGAGAAATGCAAACTGAAGCCACTATGAGGTAACACCTCATACCCATCAGAATGACTGCCATCAATCAATCAATAACAAGTGTTGGCAAGAACATGGAGACTCAGGAACCCTGTGCCCTGCTGGTGGGGATATATAAAATGGTGCAGCCACTGTGGAAAACACTAGGCTGTTACTCAAAAAATTAAAAACAGAATTACCATATGACCCAGCAATTTCACTTATGAGTAAATATACAATAGAAGTAAAAGCAGGAACTCAAACACACCTGTACACTCATGTTCACAGCAGCATTATTCTCAACAGCCAAAAGGTGGAAACAATCCAGGTGCCATCGATGGATGAATGGATAAACACAATGTGGTACATCCATAGAATGGAATATTATTCAGGCTTAGAAACGAAGGAAATTCTGACACATGCTCAACATGGATGAACTTTGAGGCCACTACACTAAGGGAAATATGTCAGTCACAAAAGGCCAAATATGTATGATTCTGCTTATATGAGGCACCTAGAGTAGTCAAATTCAGAGACAAAAAGTGGAATGGTGGTTGGTAGAGACTGAGAGGAGGGTAAAGAAGGAAGGAAGTTGTATAGAGTTGTATACCAAAAATGGTTAAAATGGTAAACTTCCTATTATGAGTATCTAACAACAATTAAAAAAGATAAATTAAATTAACTACTATATTGAAAGGGCACACTATATTGCTGGAAAAAAAGGGGGGGGGAATACCACAGCAGCCACACCAAGATATATTCTAGCAAAATCATTAAAGGAGAAAGGATAATAAATAGGACCATGTATCTCCCTCAACTTACAGTGGTGCTTGTCCCAATAAACTTATCGTAACTTGAAAATATTTTAAGTCAAAAATGCACTTAATAAAGCTAACCTACCAAACATCATAACATAGTCTAGCCTACCTTAAATGTGCTCAGAACCCTTTCATTAGCCTACAGTGGGGCAAAATTGTCTAACACAAAGCCTATTTTCTGTTAAATATCTCATGTAATTACTGAATACTGTACTGAAAGTATAGAACATAATGGCTGTATGGAGCAGACTGGTGGTAGTGCTCCAGCTGTGTACCCCCATGATCACCTAGCTGACCGGGAGCTGTGGCCCCTGCCACTCTCAGAGAAGCATACCACATATGGCTAGCCCAGGAAAAGATGAAAATTCAAAGCAAGCTGTCTATTAAATGCAGATCACTTTTCCACCATCATAAAGCTGAAGCCTGGTAATTCAAACATCATAAGTTGGGGGCTGTCTGTACAGAAGCAGCAGAAGGTACTTCCAACACTGTTTGTTATGCTTTCGTTCTCTGGGGTGGGGGGGGGGGGGAACTGCACTTTGACACAAGTGAAAAAAGTTAGATTTTTCATTATAAAAGATGGGAATTTGTTATAATACCCTCTTCACTCATCTGCACACTTGAAATATTTAATCACACATTCACACATAAAATAAAAAGAAACTACTGGCTCCCACAACTGACAAATTTAAAGATGAGTGGTGTCTTCAGGGCATGCTTGAACCAGGAACTCAATGTCACTAGAGTCCTAACTCTTTTCTACCTTCTGCTCTGCCTCTGTGGCATCAGCTTCATCCTGGGGGTTCACATAGAAACCTTCAGACTTCCCTCTTATGATGATTAAATGTCTGTGGTAGTTTCCAGTCTAACTTCATATTAAAGGAAGCAAGAGCATTTCTTCTAGAAACTTCCATTCAGGTCCTGGAATTCACTCTTTCACACTGACTGAAATTGGGTGCACATTCCTTTAACTGCTGGTATAGTGGGATATAATGATTAGGTCAAACTGAGCAGGACCCTCTCATGGAGTTAGCGGTAGAGAACAGAAAAGGGAAATGGAAGCAACAAAGGAGAAACAGATTCTGTGAGGCATCTACAGCAGAGAACACAGTCCTGTAGTCACTTCTCAGCCTCACAGACACTATCTCTCTGCTAACCTGCATGAAACCATCAGACACATCCAGATTTGCTACAAGGACATATCTAGACCCTTGCCCTGCTATATATACCTAACAACTTTTATGTAAAAATCACACGGTCCATTAGAGATGGGACAACTTTTATAACACTCATCGGAGGAAGACAGAACAAATTAGAAATAATCATCCCTCACTTTCTCCTAATCTTAACCAAGAAAAACAAAATTAAGGAAGATCTGGCATATAATTAAAATAGAGTTCACACTCAATGAACACACCCTACCAAAGATGATGAAGAGGCTGAGAAGTTCCTCTGGGTACTCACTCGATAAATACCATTTATTCCATGTACTGCAAAAGTAAGTGTTATAAATAATTTAACTTGCTTAGGAAAAGATCTATCGTATTATTTTATCTGGATGTTATCATCTTGAAGTCTGACAGTTACCAAAGCAAATAAAAATTCTAACATTCTAAATGCTAAGATAATCATTAATAATTCATTTTCATTGAAGATTTCTTGATAACTTTTTTGCTTCCTTGTTCTTGCCATAAATTAACTTTAAAAAAAAAGCTAAAATCTGAAGAATTTCCAGAACTTTCAAACCACTCTAAAACAAAATTGGTAACCAAAAGTTAACCCACTTAACCATGATGTCTCTTTGCGCTCATTTATCTTTCTCCAAGGCCATCCGATAACAAATTGATTCATGCATGCATGATGCAGCAAACATTTACTAAGTGTCTTACACATGCTGGAAGGGATGTGAAACACCACACTTCCTAAGCCCTTTTTTGTTTTCAGTTTATTTATTTTAGAGACATAGAAAAGGAGTGGGAGAGGAGCGAGAAAGAGAATCCCAAGCAGGCTCTGCATTGATGGTGTACCGTTGTGCAGAGCCTGGTGGGGGGCGTGAATTCACAAACCATGAGATCATAACCTGAGCAGGAAACAAGAGTCAGATGCTTAACCGAATGAGCCACCCAGGTGCCATTCCTAAACCCTTTTTTACAGATGAGGAACTTGAAGTCAAAGAGAGTAAGTGACCTGCCCATAGCCACAGAGCTAATCAATATGAGAAAACATGTGAGCGATCAAGTTTCCTCAACTCCAGCCTGATGCCTTCTCCTTCCTGGCACACTCCCTTCCCTAGGACTACACCATGCCTCCAACATGGTCCTCCCCCCAGCAGAGAGCACTACCCTACTAGTTGTTTTGTTAAATTTGTTTCCACCCAGCATTTTCTGAACACCCTTCCTATGTCTGGAGAACATCCCCAAGGTAGAAGAAAGACCCCATCCAGCCCTCCTGGCAGCAAGCGCTTAGGCTCGTGCCTCGGCTTTGCTAATGGGTGAGCAGCGTGAGACAGTGCGCAGGAGTGGAGGAGGGAAGGAGGCAGCAGTGACAGCACTGCTGGCATTCAGTCCTGAGGGAGCTGGGGTATCTTTACTGAGCGGTGGTTAGAGTTGTCTTCACTTGTCCAAGCCCAGTGCTTTGGTCTTGGCACTGGTCCTCACTACATGGAATTCTCTGAAACTGGCTAAAATGGACTCTCGTTTCTGCAAATAAGAATCCTGACTCATATCCCACTTAGGTACTTTATTATCCACATTCTCAGGAGATGTCCCTAGGGGCTACATTCAAAGTAAAGAGAGATTGTGCCTGAAACTTCACTATGAATCACTTCTCGGCCTTCTGGCTAAGATCAAGTGAAACTTCACTATGAACCACAGGATACTAGTGCTTATCTATCGAAGTCTTAATTTTTTCTTAAATCTAGATGGTTCTTTTTCTATAAAAGTATAATGATGGGGGGGCGCATGGGTGGCTGAGTCGGCTGAGGGTCCAACTTTGGCTCAGGTGATGATGTCATGGTTCGTTAGTTTGAGCCCCACATGGGGCTCGCTGCTGTCAACGCGGACCCCACTTCAGATCTTCTGTCCCACTCTATCTCTGCCCTTCCCCTGCTTTCTCTCTCTCTCAAAAATAAGTAAACATTAAAAAATAGAAACAAATAAATAAGTAAAAAGACAATGATGGGACTACTGCACTTATGGCAATATGTACTGAATTGTCACATGCCTCTTTACAGAAGAAAACATTAGGAAGATGGCACAGTGAAAAGCAGTAATAAAATTATCTTTTCCCCTAAAATCTAACAACAGAACAGAGCTGCTGTCAAGCCTCTGCACCGCACCCCAGGTCCTCGCAGCCCCCAGCCCCACCCTTCTTGGAAGCAGAAAGCAAGGGAGAAGCAAGTCAAAACAGTCCTGAAGGTTCTCACTAACAGCCACCAACTTCGAGGGGAGCAAAAGGGAAGCAGCTGAAAGTAACTTCCAGAGACTAGACAGAATTTTCCTCAACACCTCACATCACCCCAGAGATGAAAATAATGCTGTGACTCCTGCAGAGAGAGGAGTAAGAAACTCTTTCCTATGGTTACAGATGGGAAATGTTTAAACATGACAATGTAAAAGCAGCAGTCTTCTGAATTGGATGGTATGAAGTGAGAAAGGGGAAGATGTAGAAATGCATTCATTTCCTCATCTGTCTTAGAGGGGAGTCGTTAAAATAGGGCCTCACATTGGCAAACCCAGACACAGAGATTTCCAGTTGGTCTGTAAAGGTGAAATATAACAACAACAAAGAACACCTAAAAATAAGAATATAAGAAATAAAACTCAGGAGATAAAAGGGAAAATGTGGGTTTTTTTTTTTTTTTTTTTTACATTTTCATAATATGTGAACAGTAGATATAATTTAAGAATTGCTAGGGGTACCTGGATGGCTCAGTCGGCTAAGCGTCTGACTTTGGCTCAGGTCATAATCTCATAGTTCGTGAGTTCCAGCCCCATGTAGGGCTCTCTGCTGACAGCTTGGAGCCTGGAACCTACTTCAGATTCTGAGTCTGGCTTTCTCTCTGTCCCTCTCCCGTTCATGCTCGCGCTCTCTCTCTCTCTCTCTCTCTCTCTATCTCTCTCTCCCCTCCCCCCCCAAAAAAAGAATTGCTAAATCAAGAAGTAGAACATTATATATAACAAATACATAGGTTTAAGGGTGCTTGGGTAGCTCAGTCTATTGAGAGTTGAACTCTTGATTTTGGATCATGTCATGATCCCAGGGTCCTGGGCTGGGATTCAAGCCCTGATTCTGGGCTCCTTCCTGGCATGGAGCCTGCTTAGGATTCTCTTTCTGCCCCTCTCCCCTGTTCACACCCTCTTTCTAATAAAAAAAATTGTTTTTAATGAAAAAAAAACACACAAATACATAGGATTAGATGAGTAATCACTGGAAAAACTAAAAGCAGACTCTAAACAATCCAATGCACCAGCAGAAAGGAATACCACATAGACACACCCAAATTAAAAAAAAAAAAAAAAAGGAAAAATGCATTACAAAGATAAACTATGCAGCAGCCAGGGTAACAAAATTAGGACCAAATATATCTGTGATATCAACAAGTTTAGATAACACAAAATTAGTATTATTGGCAAATAACAAGATATACCCATAAAGCACATGGAATCCAACTTTAAGAACTATTAGAAACAGAGTATTTAGCAAATTGACAACATGCAAAATTTTTAAATATCTTCCCTTCCTATAAACAAACAAAAACAGAAAACACAGGCTTGCAAAGAGCTCATTCACAGTAACAGTGGGGAATGGACTTAAGCAGATACAGGCTAAACTTAAGCAGACAGCTCTCACATGGGGCACAAAAAAGAAAGTTAAAGGAAAGGAATAACATGTCCTAGTACAGGACAAATTAAAACCACAATGAGATACCACCTCACATCAGTCAGATTGGCTAAAATTAACAACTCAAGCAACAACAGATGTTGGCAAGGATGCGGAGAAAGAGGATCTCTTTTGCACTGCTGGTGGGAATACAAACTGGTGCAGCCAGTCTGGAAAACAATATGGAGGTTCCTCAAAATTAAAAATAGAACTACCTTATGACTCAGTAATTGCACTACTAGGTATTTATCCAAGGGATACAGGTGTGCTGTTTTGAAGGGGCACATGCACCCCAATGTTTATAGCAGCGCTATCGACAATGGCCAAAGTATGCAAAGAGCCCAAATGTCCATCAACAGATGAATGTATAAAGAAGATGTAGTGTGTATATATGTGTATATATACATATATATATACACACACATATATATATACACATATATACATATATACATATATATACATATATACATATATATATACATATATACACAATGGAGTATTACTCAACAATCAAAAAGAATGAAATCTTGCCATTCGCAACTACTAAATGGAACTAGAGGGTATAATGTAAGCGAAATTAGAGAAAGACAAGTATCATATGATTTCACTTATATGAGGACTTTAAGATACAAAACAGATGAACATAAGGGAAGGGAAGCAAAAATAATATAAAAACAGGGAGGAGGACAAAACATAAGAGTCTCTTAAATATAGAGAACAAACAAAGGGTAGCTGGAGAGGTTGTGGCAGGGGGATGGGTTAAATGGGTAAGGGGCATTAAGGAAGACACTTGTTGGGATGAGCACTAGGTGACGTATAGGGATGAGTCACTGGAATCTGCTCCTGAAATCATTGTTGCACTATATGCTAAATTGGATGTAAATTTAAAAATTAATTAATTGATTAATTTTTAAAAATTAAAAAAATGTCCTTGTATAGGAAGATCCAATACTATAAAGTTATTAATTCCCCTTAAATTAATCCATAAATTCATAAAATTAATCCATAAACTCATAAATTCACTGCAAACCTATCAAACTACCAGGAGTATTTGGGACTTGTTTTGGAACTTGACAAAATGATACTCAATTGTAGATCTAAAAAAACAAACAGTGATAATTACCAGGTGTGACAGTTTATGTTTTCTAATGATGGGCACTACGATATCACCCATCCCACATGCTTTTCTGTAGTGTGACCCGGCCTCACCTTCCATCAAGACTCGGGGGCTGTGTCCCTCCCCTTGAATGCAGGCAGGCTTGTGGCTGCTTTAACCAAGAGTGTGCAGAAGGAATCACATGGTGAGATTTCTGAGACTAGGCTAGAAAAAGACATCTGCTTCCACCCAGTGCTCTTGGGACATATACTCTGAAGGGAGTAGCCATAATTTGGGAAGTCCAACCACCCTGAGACCACAGGGCTGAAGAAGCCACAAGTAGACACATGTCTCAGTTCCCCTCTAGCAGCCAGCCAGAGACAACTGCCAGCATGTGAGCAACCACATCCAGCCCAGTCAAGTCTTCAGATGATTCCAGCCCCAGCTGACATCTGACACAATCACAGAAGATAAGAATCTCCCCCACAGAGCCAGTCCAACTTTCTCACTGAAAAACTCATGAGCAAAATAAAATACCTGTTTTCAGCTGCTAACTATGGGGATAATTTGTTGTGTAGTAAAAGTAACTGGAATTGCTGGGAAATTCCGTGAAAAAGAAAAAGAAAAAAAAAAGAGCCCTATCACATTTGAAAACATAATGACTCAAAGTCCATTCATTAATTCATTTAACAAATATATAGTGAATGTCCACAGCTCTACTGCAGGCCAGGCTCAACAGTGGTATATAAACAAAACAGTGGTATATATACCACACAGCGGTATATAAACAAAACCCTTACCTTTATGGTGTTTAGATTTTAGTTAGACAAATAAGCCAATTTAATTTCAGGTCATATTAGGTGCTTTGAAGGAAAATAAAAATCAAGATAACAGAGTAGTAATTGCTCTTCAAATAGTGGGGTCAGCACAGGCTCTCTGAGGAGATAATGATGGAGCAGAGAACACTGAAGGCTTTGGAGCTTTCTCACTGATGTTGGGTTTGTGAATCGTACAGCCTGTTTTGGAGGCAATTTGCAAAATCTACCTCAATCCAAAATGTAGGTACCCCTCGACCTAGAAACTTGTTGACTAGGAAACACCCTATGAAGATTCTTACACAAGCTAGCATTTCCTCTCAAGGATGTTTTAACAGAAATGAAAATCACCACAGTGTGGGATCGATAGAAGCTTATTAAATAAATTACATTTTAGACATTCGATAGAGCACCGTGACGACTTCAGGAAAAGCAGATGAGCCGTATCAGCAAAGAGCTGCAAGATACATGGTTAAGTGACAATACGAAGAGTCAGAACAGTGCAAACAGCATCTATCCTTCTGACTCACCCCTGGTCTGAAAGAAAGCCTCTTTCCTTGGGGACACCTCTGGGGAGAGGAGGAAGACTGTGACTTCTCATCTTGCACTTCTCCGAACCACTTTTTCTAACAAGCTGCTGTACAAGTTTCACTTTTGTCTTATAAACGCCCACAGGGGTTCTCTGGGCTGTGACAGCTTCTCTCCAAAGAAGGAATCAAGGTTGCCAGGAAGGTTTGATTTCTCTTTTGGTAGTCTTTGTGTTTTCTAAAACTAACTCAATGGTAAGTTTTAAATTAAAAAAAAAAAATTTTCTTAAGAAGAAACGCTCTAGCAAGAAAATATGAAACTGGTTTAAAATACATTCTATTTATTGGTAAGTGTATGAAACCTACAGAATCCCACTGCAAACACCACCATGATCAGTAATGCTTTATGTGAACCTAGCACGCCATTCCAAGGAACACCACTGTGGTTATCTGGTACCACCCTGGTCATCTGGTTATTCACCTATTCTCAGATCACGCCCTCCAGCCAAGCTGGCACATGCCAAATCAGCTCAGAACCAGAGAAGAAAAGATGTGCACTAAGCCCTCTTGAGGCCTGCATACTTCTCCAACATTTCCTCCTTCCAGAGCTCAGTATGACCTGGGTGGCCCTGAGTAAGTCAGACACAGCCCAGGTCACAAACGGAACAATTCGTTCTTCACCATTGCCTCTTCCCACACTCCTTACCACAGTCCCCCCAAATCTCTTGCATGCATGTGATAGCTTTCCCCCAAGGAAAGAATCAATGTTCCCAAGGCAGAGAGAAAATGCAAATTTCCTAAGTCGTTGGTTTATTCAGTATTTTCATCACTGCAAAATGTCAGGAAATACTTTTGCCAAGAGTAATAAAAATAAACATCTACTCTGAGCCTTTCCTGCAAGATCTTTCAGGGTACCCACCTGGCTGACTCCTGCACATTTCCGGCTCCCCTACCTTTTCCAATGTTCCTGTCTCTGTCACAATGTCTTCTTCCATTCAAGGCTCTGTCCTCTGAAGTTCTCTGTCCCCTGGCTTCAGGCCTACACAGGTGGCTCCCTAGTCCCACACCTAGATGTCAGTTCCCTACATGGAGTGCCTGTGAGTGTTAACTCTCATCAGCCACTCCCAGGCTGACTGGAGAGGCCGTGCCATCATAGGGTACAAACTGGGACACCCGGCTCAGGCCCTGAAGCCCTCCATCCCATGGCCAAAGGTCTGGCCACTTGTTCCTGAACACCTGACAGTGGGGAGCACACAATGTTTTCCTTCCTCTGGGCTTATAAGTTTGTCCTCCTGCAAATAACCCACCGGTTCCTCACCATGGGCAGGCCAGTACATCAAGAGTTAACCTCACTTATAAAGAACACACATGTAAAGGATTAGTCTTTCTACAACACGGCTTATATTATGTCAGAAATCTGTCATAGGTCCTCATTACCACACCTGGCAGGCACCAGCCCCACACATGCCTACCCCCCACCCTCATCTTGGGTCTTCCTGTGAAGGAGGGGTCCCTGGCCCAGGTTCCCTATAGAGTGAGCTCCCACTGGGCTTCCCACGGCTAAGGCCAGCAGACTTAGATCAACACCACCCTAGGTGACCCTAACTTTGACTCTCAGGGGGCAGGGTTGGGGTTTGGGTTTTTTCTCTAAAAGCCCAAAGCCAGGGGTAGGGGTGCTTAGGTGGCTCCGTCGGTTAGCCATCTGACTTTGGCTCAGGTCATGATCTCGTGGTTTCATATTCTATGTCTCTCTCTCTCTGCCCCTCTCCTGCTCATGCTGTCTCTGTCGCAAGGTTACAAACTGATCTGCTCTATTCCCAGCAACCAGCTTCAAGGTCAAGGGTCACAAGGAACAGAGCTGCAATTGAGACACAAACAATTCCCATCACGGGCCCCTCTCCCACTGCCCCCCAAAGGCACCCACAGGCTTGCTCTAGGCAATTAAGGGAGTCCATTCAAGAGACTCCTGGTGGAATAAAGCTGTCCTTGGGCTCCAGCGTCCCCTTCTGACACACAGGACAGGAGGGGCTGGCAGGACTATTTTCAACCATACGCACTTAATGTTCACCTCGACAGGCAGTACATAGCAAGCACTGGGGGCCACAAGGGAATAAATCCCAATTCATTTACAGGATCTGTGATGTAAGTACACCTGCAGTGACCTTTTCCATGGCTTGGACCATGAGAAAGGAGCCCACTCCCTCCTCAAGCTCAACCTAAACAACCAAGTTCCTACTGTTTCCCCCTTACCTCAGAACCCAGAAATCACAGCCCAGCCACAATGCCTAGAAATCTGTGCCAATCGCTTTTGTTTATTTTAGAATGTTACACCATTATATACTTGGATAGTCTGAATGGGTAAAATGACGACTTTCTATATTTCTGCCTGTCCATGGCACAGTCTGGTTTGAAGAAAGAACTCAGGTTCCAGCCCCACTTTCCACAAATGATAAAGGTAAGTCTCAGAGAAGTCATTCTTCTGGTCATTGCACAAACTTTTCTTGAACAGCCACCTGTGCCAGGTGATGAAGGGCCCTTATAAATTCACCCATTCCCTGAAAGATGGAGGTGGGTGGGGAGGTTTCTGGCAAGAGGAGCAGAGGAGAAGAGGGGGGTGCAGATACTCAGAGAACAGCAGGCTGCCACCTGTGTGATTACTGCTCTCACTGCTCAGCAGCCTGCTGAAGCCACCCCACAAGGAGAATGGTTCTACTGTTTCCCACACCTGGGGTCTGATACTCCTCCCCCACACCCCCAGGCATCCAGGTCCACCAGGTCAAACAGGGAAAGCAATATGGATCTCCAAACACACTCAATCCATGCCAACTATGACCATGCCACAGGAGATAACACAGGCCCACGGGACCAGAGCCAGTCCCCAGGGCCCTGGCTCACTATAGGCCCTCTCCATTACAGTACAAGACAAACCTCTCCCACCATCTCATTTCTATCCTATGCACACATCCCTCCCAACCTTCTCAAATGCTTCCTCCCAGGAGGACTTCTCAGACAATTTTCAATCTACAAAATGGGAAAAGATACTTCTCCCTACTCATGGGAGAGCTGCAGGTGTAAATGAGTTAATGTGTAAAACCTTAGGATAGTGTCTGGCCAAAAAGCAAGCACTCAACACACGTTACCTCTTGAGATTGTTCTGATTACAGTTAACATCACGTACACGCAGCCACGCCCATTCTATTGGCACTCACCTGAGAAGGGGTCCTTGGAACTGGAAAGTAACACCCATTCCATTCTACCTGGGACAGACCTGTGTTCTGTCTGGCTAAAGCCCAGCTGTATGTGTGGCTCATCATCCTTGGCCCATATCAGAATGTAAACAATCTTCATCCCTCTGTTTCTCCTGCTACCCCTACGCCCACCAGACTTCTCCACTGTATTCATTTCCTGTTGCTGTTGTCACAAACTACCAGAAACTGAGTGACTAAGAGCCAACACAAGTGTATTATCTTATAGTCCTGGAGATCAGAAGTGTAAAATTACCCTCTCTGAGCTGGGGGTCAAGGCATCAGCTGGCCTCATTCCTTCTGGAGGCTCTAGAGGAGAATCCATTTCTTTGCCTCTTCCAGCTTCTAGAGGCCAACAGCATTCCTCAGCTTGTGGTCCTTTCCCACATCATTCCCAACATCTTGCTTCCATCACATCTCCTCATACTGACTCAGACTTCCTTCTCCCTCTGATAAGGATCCCTGCGATTACATCAGGCTCACCCAAATGATCTAGGATAAGGTCTTCATCTCAAGGCCCTTAACTAAATCACACCTGTAAAGCCCCTTTCAGCACATAAGGCACACATTCACAGGTTCCAGGGATTAATACATGGACATCTTTGGGGACCATCTTTCAGCCAACCACACTGGCCTAACACATTTGACATATCCAGCTTTTCTCATTCTGAGAAGTTGGGTTGGTCCAAATTGACTAGTCCACCATTTTGGAACGCAGTATGACATTACATATTTGCATTTTTAAAAGAAATTTTAATGTTTATTTTATTTTTGAGAGAGAGAGACAGAGTGTGAGCAGGGAGGGGCAGAGAGAGAGGGAGACACAGGATCCAAAGCAGGCTCCAGGCTCTGAGCTGTCAGCACAGAGCGCGATGCAGGGCTTGAACCCACAAACTATGAGATCATGACCTGAGCTGAAGTCGGTGCTTAATAGACTGAGCCACCCAGGCACCCCCATATTTGCACTTTTTTAATTTCTTTTTTCAGAGACAGAGAGAGACAGAGCATGAGCAGGGAAGAGAGGGAGGGAGACACAGAATCCGAAGCAGGCTCCAGGCTTTGAGCTGTCAGCACAGAACCCGATGCGCGGCTCGAACTCATGAAGCATGAGACTATGACCTGAGCTGAAGTTGGACGCTGAACCAGCTGAGCCACCCAGGCACCCCCCCATATCTGCATTTTTAAACACAACTCTGGCCAATGTGTGAAGGACAGACTGTTGTGGGGGGAGAGGGGATCCAAAGTAGAAGTGGAGAAGCCAGTTAGGGGGCTACAGAAATATTCTGGGTAAGAGATACATATGGTAGGTAGAAGTAGTTATGTTAGAGGAAGAATCAACAGTACTTTGTGACCAACAAGATACTGGGTCAACTGGTTTGAGAAATGGGTAAGAACAGAAGAGAAGAAATGTGTATGCAGGGGAAGATGAGAAATTTCAGGTTGGGACATCCTGAAATTGAGGTATCTGTAACATGTCCAAGTGCAGATGGGAAGCTGGCAGTAGGGTGTTTGGGGAGGAGGGAGGTAACCGTCTCAAATGTGAAGAACTCTGTGAGTCACACAAGTGCCCACTAGTGCAGGGAGAGAGTAGTCTGAGTCACATAATGACCGGCTGTGAAACGTAGCTCATTCTGCCCCTTCCATCTCTTTAGAGTCAGTCCAGCCCTTCGTGTGTCCACTGCAGAGGTGCAGCTCACAGGGCAACGTGACATGATCACTCACAGGGAGCATGACATTGCTTTTCACTGCCTCCAACCTACCTCACCTCAGTTTTGGGTGGTCCTGAAGATCTTGATACTGGGCTATGGTCTCCACAGGCCCCAGCTATGGATAGTCTACCCTAGATACTCATCTAGGGGAGTATCTTTCCTCACCATTGAAGAGACCTGACTCTTCTCTTCTGGCTCCCTTTAACATGTCTCACATCCACACAGAAACTTCCAGAAGTCTTTATTCCACACACAAACTGTGGGAAATCTCAAGCCTAATCGTTTACACCAGAGATCAGAAAACTATAACCCTTGGGCCAAATCTGGCCTGCTGTGTTTCTGTGAGTAAATTTTTGTCAGAACATGGCTATACCCACTCACTAGGGCTGTTTTCATGATATAATGACAGAGTTGAGTAGCTCCAACATGGACCATCTGGTCCACAAAGGCTAAAATACTACCCTGTAGAGAACAGGTTTTCCAACGCCCGCTCTAGACATTTCCTTCCCCTTCTCCATAAGTGCTACCTTAATGCTCCTGCACCAGGCTGGAGGGCATGAAGGGTAAGGGGACCACCAGCTTAAGTGGTCAGGTTCTTACTCACCCATCTGGCTTCTACCATGTGTAATGGGGTGCCATCATGCTATGCCCAGGGATCCAAGAAGCTTCTCCTCAGGAACTCCAACTCCTGAAAACTCTTCCTTCCAGCCCCAGTGGGCTTTCTGCTTCCCCTTCCTCCTTGATTCCTGTTGGATGAGAACTTCCCTCCCATCATATCCTTTGTCCTACCAACATGGAACATGAGGGTAAAAGAATTTTCAGGCCTTTAAGCTTTGTTCTCCGTGTATAAAGGAAGGCTCCTAGAATTCAGAGATTCCTTTTTACTTGAAACAAAGCATGGTTTTCATGACTACAGTCTCTCTAGAGACTCAAGAAAGTGTTGTGACTCAAAGCTGAGTAATGAGTGCTTTGTTCTAGGGAGCACCTGCGCTTCCCCCAAAGCAACTCCTTGAGTTAATGGGTGGAAGAGCTGCAGGGTAACATGATTTACAGGAAGTTAAAAAAAATGGCTCAATTTAAATGATCAAAAACATTATTCTTGCAATAACTAGAGTGAGGTCCAGAAAGTTGGCACCAAGTAGTAGAAAGAGGGGTATGGAACACAGCTTGGGAAACTGGGGCAGGACTCAAGGGAGAGCCATCAGGACATTGGCTCTGCTATCCAGTCTCAGACTATGTGAGCTGATCCGCTGGCATTCTCCCGCCAATGCACATATTTTGGGTGGAAGAAGAGAAAGAGAAAACCATTTAAAGGAATGCAAAACAAGTTAACAAGAGGAATCAGATGGAAGAGTCTCAGATCCGTGCATCCGGGAGAGAAGGCTTTAGAGAGATAAGCTAATCTGTATCAATGAGCCCCCAGACCACAGGTCACAGGAGCAAAATGAAGAAATGAGACCTAAAGTGGGTGCCCAAAGGCTGACTGCAGAACTACAGATGGACCACAGGCCCCAGGCCCCCAGGCACTCACCCCAACATGTACAACACTGGTATGTGTTTGCAGGAAAAAATCAAAAGAATGCTGTCTGCACCAAAGAAATGAGCTTTCTGCCTCGTCTGCTTCCACAGAGAGAAGTCATCCCTCACAGTAGACACTCGTCAGAGCAGCCCAAGGTAAGGGGAAGAGGCAGCCAGCTGGGTCACAGCCCAAGCGCCTACAGGTGCCCACATCGAGACAAAGTGAAGTTGGGCCTTCATTTGATGGGAGGAGATGAATGTAAAGGAAAACATGCCAAGCACATCTTTTAATCGACTTTCATATTCCTTACATTATAAAAGGACAACCAAGAACCCCCAGACCAATAAGAAAAATCAGACACACAAAACAGGCAGATTTAGGAAAATAAAAAGACTGACCCTAGAGCAAACAGAACTCAAGAATAAGAAGAAAACGTATTTAACTTATTTCTAATTAGTACTCTCAGGTAGGAAATGAAAAAGAAACACAATCAGAAAGGAAGACAAATGCTGAGAAAAATCAGCTGAAAATATGAAAGAAATCATTGCAACTTTAATTATGATTGCTGGGTAAGTATAGAGTTAATCTCACCCAGTCTGTTGCAACCTATGCTAGTCTCCAGGGAGACTTGGAACCACCAGTGCAAATAGTTAGCCAAACCAGAATGAAACGCACCAACCAGCAATTAACATCAACCTCTGCTAGGGTCCCAGACAGACCAGGACAACCAGCACCAACTCACCAGATCATTTATAGAAAATGTTTAGATTGATGGTGTGCACTTGGTTGCTCTAGATTTATTTTATTTTATTTTATTTTTTGAACCTGGCTGTGTAGCCTGGCTTTGGCTACATGACCAGGAAGGGTAGAAAAGATGCACTTTCAGATAAGACTGTCGCTCTCAAATATCATGACAGTTCACAATTTAGTCCAAGCATATCCTGTGTGACAGAGAAAGGATCCCGGGAGTTGGCCCCGGGTGGCCTGGACCTCTCTGATATTTGCTTGTGTTTCTTTCTGTTGCTGCACTGTATTCTCTCCCTTCATTAAAGCCTTACCCAAGTACACCCTGCAGTCTCCAGAATCCTTTCAATTGTCCATCCCTGTGTCACGGCTGTAATTATTTTTTTAAATTTCAATAGGTGATCCAGAAGACGAAGCTGAAGAAATCTTTCAGACAACAAAGCAAAAGACAAAGGCATGTAAAATAGGGAAGAAAAAGCTAAGGAGCCTAGGAGATCAACCCAGGTCAAACATCCAGTGAACAGGAGTTCCATAAAAGAAGAACAGGAAAAAAAAATGAGATGCAGAGATAATCAAAGAACAAGATTTCCAACATTAAAGAAGGGGCACATTGTATGGCTAAGTCTCTTCACTAAACACTACAGAATATCAGAACACCAAGAACAAAGAGTAGACCTTAGAAGCTGCCACAAAGGAGAAACTGGCTGGGTTGCCAACAAAAGAAAATGAGCCAGATAGGAATCGGACCTTTCTTCAGTGACATATGAGACAGGAAGACAACAGGGTGCCTGCCACCAAAGAAATAACAACAGAAAGGTGGAAAATATTTAACTTTTTGAGGAATGGGGAAGGCAGAGGCTGAGGGATGATGGCTTTTGCATTTCAGTCTGTATCATTCCACACTATTTCAATTTAAATTTCCACAAAATTAAATAGCTAATGCTTTTTTGTCACCATCATCATAATCACCGTCACCATCATAAACTATACAGAGACAAATATGTGCTTTCTAGAGAACATGCACTCCCAGGGCTGTTTCTCCAATGCAGAAACATTTTCTCTCTCTTTCTCCTAAACTCTGATTCTATTCCCCTCACCTGAGACGTGCCATCTGGACTACAGGTAACAGCCACTGGCATAACTCTTGAAGTCAGTGGGCAGTGCCTTGCTCAACGGGTTCCTGGCTCTCTGACTTCTTTTGTGTGTATGTGTGTGGTTTTTTTTTGTTGTTGTTGTTATTTATTATATAGCAAAAAATGAAGTATCAGGGAATATATATACCATGATACATATATATATATATATATATATTACACATCCTCTTTTTTTTTAATGTTTATTTATTTTTGAGTGAGAGAGAGACAGAGACAGAGACAGAGTGTGAGCAGGCAAGAGGCAGAGAGAGAGAGAGAAACAGGATCCACTGTGGGATCCAGGCTCTGAGCCGTCAGCACAGAGCCCAATGCAAAGCTTGAACTCACAGAGGGCAAGATCAGGACCTGAGCCAAAGTCAGACACTTAACTGACTGAGCCACCCAGGTGTCCCCACACCCTCCTTTTTAAAAAGAAAGTCAATCTTGGGAGAAGTTATTTACCACCAGTTACAAGAGACTTAAGGCTCGATTTTTTCTTAAGTTTATTTATTTATTTTGAGAGAGACAGAGACAGTGCGAATGGGGGAGGGGCAGAGAGAGAGAGGAAAAAGAGACAGAATCCCAAGCAGGCTCTGTGCTGGCAGCACAGAGCTCAATGCAGGGCTTGAACTCACAAAACCACCAAGATCATGACCCGAGCTGAAACCAAGAGTTAGACACCCAAGCAACTAAGCCACCCAGATGCCCTTTAAGGCTCTATTAATCCACTAGCACTTCTTAGGTGTTATTTCCTTTTAAGAGAAAAGAGTGGGTACTGAGCCTCACCCCCTTCTAGCGACACCAAAAGGCAATCAAGGACATGGAGAGTGGATATGGAGAACACCAATGCTCAATCAATAAACTGGCAGGTGAAAAGAAGATGCCATGTTTTCTTTGCCTTTTTCTTTTTTTAATTAAAAAAAAATTGTGAATGTTTATTTTATTTTATTCTTGAGAGACAGACAGACAGAGTGTGAGCAGGGTAGGGGCAGAAAGAGAGGGAGACACAGAGTCTGAGGCAGGCTCCAGGCTCTGAGCTGTCAGCACAGAGCCCGAGGCAGGGCTACAACTCACTAACCTCGAGATCATGACCTGAGCCAAAGTCTGACACTTAACTGACTGAGCCACCCAGGAGCCCCTGCCTTTTTCAGAGACTGGGTCAAAAATTAGTTTCTAAAAAGGTAGTGTCCCTTTGTGAATAGCTGAAAAGAACTTTCTGGTTTTTTTTTTTTTAATCAGATGATTCTGATTAGTATATGCTCATTGTGGCTAAGTTGCTTATTAACATGTTAAGTAGGTGTCATTATCATAGTCCTTTCAAATTTTGCTGAGTGTTCCAAATATCTATTTCAAAATCACCATCCATGTTCACTATCAAAGCCATTATCTATAATTTCTCATCATGGATGACAAGCCAACACTTCACTTATAATTAGATAACCTTAGCATTTTTCAACTAAAAATTTACTTTCTCATCAATTTCAAATTTTCTACATTTTCTCCATAAAAGAATGTGCTTGAATCTTAAGAACTTATTTTACAACAATTCAACCTCATGCCTATGTGGTAGATAAGTACATAATAGGTTCTGGTAGCTGCTGATACAAAAGAAGTTGTTTTTTTACATTTGCCAGGCCCTGAATACTTGACTTGACACCTCCCTCTCTCTCAAAAATGCCAGTATCCCCAAATCCTGTAGGCTCCTTAAATAACCGTCCACTTCACTATGCTATACCCATTAAGTAAAATATGATGTTTTCATCAACAGTAGAGGAGATAAAAGCAGGTCATGATAATAAATTGAAACTACAATTCCAAAACATGTTATTCACGTTAGGTCAGGTAAGTTTAAGTGCCTAAATATAGAAACAGAATTCAGGTACCCTGAACCTAGGCATGGCAGGGATGGTGGACCTAGAAATCAGACCTTTACTAGAAATCACTCCTGGCTGGGGCGCCTGGGTGGCTCAGTCGGTTAAGTGTCCTACTTCGGCTCAAGTGGTGATCTCATGGTTCGTGAGTTCGAGCCCCGCATCCCACTCCATGCTGACAGCTCAGAGCCTGGAGCCTGTTTCAGATTCTGTCTCCCTCTGTCTCTGCCCCTTCCCCACCCACACTGTGTGTGTGTGTGTCTCTCTCTCAAAGATAAATAAACATTCAAAAAAAAAAAGAAAGAAAGAAATCACACCTGGTCTCTCAAAGAAAGGCCCCAGGGCTACCCCAGGTGGGCACATGGGTAGGAACCCCTATATAGCCTCCAGAAAAGCTAACAGGAGCCATTACACAGACTACCCCAGTGAGAAAGACACATCGGGTTTCTCCAAGGACTGTGAAGGTCTTCCCTTCAATGGGTAGTGTTCTCAGCAGCAGGTGCCTGTGGAGAACAAAGAAGGGTAGAGTGCTGGGGGCTGAGAGGAAGCCCTATCCTAGCTTTTGCTGTGTCTATCAACATCTCTCCTGTTGCTGTCACCCTGACACCAGCTCTGGAAGGGCAAAGTGCCTCATACATGGTTTGAATTCATCAGCAAATATGGCAATAATATCAAGTAGTCTAGGAAACCATCAAGGGCTTTATTACATTTTCTTTACTCTTCAATAAAACCATAGGATATGGTACTTTTTGACCTTTTCAAGATTCAAATTCCAAATTCCCCAGTAAAAGCCTGACATACGAAGCAAAAAATATTCTCCCTCACATGTTCAAAGTATGTATACTGTATAATGTTCAAAATCCATTTCCTTTTGAACTAGCCTTTAAAACTGAATCAGGGACAGAGAAAGGTTCCAGAGGCTTATTCTTGAGGGGCTGCCGGTCAGGGGGTAGGAGTTGGTGGAACTGGGAGGTGGGAAAGGGTGAAGAAACAGTTTGGCTTGAATGAAAAGGATAGTGATCATATCACTCACTTAATTTGGTGTGCTATTAGAAAACTCAGATTGAGGGGCGCCTGGGTGGCTCAGTCGGTTGGGCGTCCGACTTCAGTTCAGGTCATGATCTCACGGTCCATGAGTTCGAGCCCCGTGTCGGGCTCTGTACTGACAGCTCAGAGCCTGGAGCCTGTTTCAGATTCTGTGTCTCCCTCTCTCTCTGACCCTCCCCTGTTCATGCTCTGTCTCTCTCATCTCAAAAATAAATAAACGTTAAAGAAAATTTTTTTAACAAGAAAAAAGAAAATTCAGGTTGAAATAGATTGTCCAGGGGGCGCCTGGGTGGCTCAGTCGGTTAAGCATGTGACTTTGGCTCAAGTCATGATCTCATGGTTCCCGAGTTTGAGCCCCGCATCAGGCTCTGCGCTGTGCACTGCTCTCTCCCTCTCTCTCTCTCTGCCCCTTCCCCACTTGCATGCTCTCTCTCTCAAAATAAATCAATAAACTTAACTTTAAAGAAAGGAAATGAAATAGATTGTCCAAGATGAAAATAAGAACCACCCAAAGAATGGAGAGGCAGAGGTGAGGAGTGCTGGAAAATGGAATAAAAATCAACTTGAGAACAGATATTTACACAGCCACACACAGCATTATTCACAGTGGCCAAAACACGGAAACAACCCAAGTGTCCACTGAAGGGTGAATGGATAAGTAGAATGTGGTACGTACACACAAGAGAATATTGTTCAGCCTTAAAAAGAAAGGAAATTCTGATACATGCTACCCCATGGATAAACCTTGTGGATGTTGAGTAGAATAAGCCAATAGCAAAAAGACAAATATCATATTATTCCACTTACATGAGGCACATGGAATAGCCAAATTCATAGAGACAGAAAGCAGAATGGTGGTTGCCAGAGGCTGGGGAAGAAGAGAATGAGGAGTTAGTGTTTCATGAATGTAGAGCTTCAGCTGGGCAGAAGCTCTGGACATGAATGGTGACAACTGTAGACAATGGGAATGTTCTTAACGCCACAGAAAAATACACTTTAAAATGCCTAAGATGTTAAATTTTGTTATGTACATTTTACAATTTTTAAAAATAAATATGTTTTTAAAAAAACCAACCAAGCCAAAGGAAGAGGAAAAAAAAAAAAAAGAAAATGACAATGTGTAATAATAAATTAAGTCAAAAAGAATAAAACTAAATCCACTTATCTTAATAAATGGGAATGCCTTGAATTCCCTCTATCAGATCATAAGGATTTATGGGTTAGATTCAAAATCAAAGTCCAGCTATGTTCTATTCACAAGAGGCACACAGAAAACAAGTTTTAAAAAGAGATCAGCTTCCAATCCAGGCAAGATGGCAGCCTCTATTGAGACAGAGACCTTCCCACCTCTGAGAGCTAGAAGGACTGAACAGGCAGCAACAAAACATTTCATGTTGAGTGCAACTGGGTTGGGAGTCACAGATGTGATGGCCAGGGGCTTAGCTAATGCCTGAGCTGGAAGGAAAGTCAGGACCTCTGGTCCACAAGAGGTAGGGAAAACCAGAACTAAAATCAAAGCATAAAGCTCAAAGAATAAACACTCAATACATTTCTGGCAACCACATGAGGAAGGAACTCTCAAGCAAATAAATTCACAGAAATTGGTCCCAGGATGGTGATATCTGGAGCCTAACAGAAGTTCTGTAAAGCTTCTCTGAAGGAACGAATGCTCATTTTAGATCACGTGAGGTTTCCACAGCAAAAGGCCACTGAAGATGTGCTCAACCCCTCTGCCCTCTACAAAACCCTATTACAAAATATACAAGAAACCACATCCCCTGCCCATGAGCAGATAACACACAGGAGTAGTCCACAGGACTGCTGGTAAGGGAAATACCAAAGGACAAGGCATATAAAACCATTTTTGCTTAAATTTATTAAAGACATAAAAGAGAGGATCAAGACCTTAAGAACAAAGTACTAAGACAGAAGAAAAGGCAGACTTAGAAAAGAGAAAAATAGAAGGTTTGGAAATAAAAAACATAGTCATTGAGTTCAGAAACTCAAAGGACAGGTTCAAAAGCTGATAATAAACAGCTAAAAGGAGCTCATGAAATGGAAGAAACATGAGGAAGGTATTCAGAATGCAGCACAGAAAGACAGAGTCAGACAATCTGAACAAGAGGAAAACAGACTGGCAAGGTAGAAGGAAGTCCAGGATACATATGGAAAGACATGATCAATCCTCAAAAGGCTGAACTTGAGAACAGGATTCATGCTGTAAATCCACATTCACTGAAAGTGCAGACCATCAAGTCAAGAAGATAGCTTAAAAAGCAACCCAAGAAAAGGAAGATTTCTTACAAGCCGACTATAAGAACAGAATTTCTATAAAACCAGAGGCTAGAAGACATCCTCAAAATACTGAGGAAAAATAACTGTCAACCTAGAATTTTACAGCCAGATAAACAATCTTTCAAAAGATAGAGTGAAATAGAGAATTTTTTCAGACAAATTAACACTCACAAACTTTCACTGAAAGAATTGCTAAAGATGACTTCGACTAAAGAATAAATTAAAGCCCCAAGAAAGTAACAGGATATAAGAAGCAATGGTAAGCCAAAGAAACTGATAAATATGTGTTGACTACAAAAAGGTGTTGACTACAAAAATTACAGGGACAATAAAAGTCTCTAATGTTGTAGTAATTTTTTTAAGGCAGGAGTGGTGATATTAATATCAGATAAAGTGGAATCCAATACCAAAAGCTCACAACAAAGATGTATACTATGTTATGACAGAAGTTATCATCAATAAATAAGGCATAATCCTGAGAAACTTAACAGAAGTCCATGGGGGAGGGGAAGAAAAAAAAAAAGAGGTTAGAGAGGGAGAGAGCCAAAGCATAAGAGACTCTTAAAAACCGAGAACAAACTGAGGGTTGATGGGGGGTGGGAGGGAGGGGAGGGTGGGTGATGGGTATTGAGGAGGGCACCTTTTGGGATGAGCACTGGGTGTTGTATGGAAACCAATTTGAGAATAATTTAATATTAAATAAATAAATAAATAAATAAGGCATAGTCATAAACACACACAAAACAACATCAAGGTAAAAATAAATAAATAAAGCAATGCGGGCATCTGGGTGACTCAGTCAGTTGAGCGTCTGACTTCAGCTCAGGTCATGATCTTGTGGTTTGTGAGTTCAAGCCCCACACTGGGCTTGCTGCTGTCAGTGAAGATCCTCTTTCTCTCCCCACCCCCCTCCACTCCCCCACTCATGTGCATGTGGGCATGCACACATGCTGTCTCTCAAAAATAAATAAACATTTTAAATAAATAAATAAATAAATAAATAAATAAATAACATAAAGCAAAGTCATAGAAATACAAGAATTCAAAACATAAAACAGGGGATGACTTTGACACACCTGTCAAACAATGTGACAAATCACACAGACAAAAAAAAAAGTAAAATATTTAACTTTGAAAAAGTAACAATGTACTGATGATTTTAAAAACTACTAAATAACAAAAAGAAACTTGGCAAGCTGCATTGACTATCATTAAGTAAAACAAGAAATCAGTAACACAACAATGACACCCAACCTCCACCTCTCAAAAAAGACTATCTGCTAATTAAGAAAAATTATTTTACAGAACCCCAGAATCAAAATAAAAATCAAGACTAAAATTATAAACTTCTAAAAATGAATATAAGTGGAAGAACACTTTACTGAAATCTGTGAGCCACCTTAGGGGGATCCGACTCTTGATTTTAGCTCAGGTCATGATCTCACAGTTCGTGAGATCAAACTCCATGCGGGGTTCTGCACTGACAGTGGAGAGCCTGCTTGGGATTCTCACATACACACTCTCTCTCTCTGTCTCTCTCTGCCCCTCCCCGACTTGTGCTGTCTCTCTCAAAATAAATAAATAAACATTAAAAAAATGAAAAAAATCTGTGTGCTACAAATATACCTATACACAGAATAAAATGGTAAATAATTGCTTTTATTATTTAAACAAGAATGAATATGTCAAATATGCAACTTAAAAATATACAAAACTAAGAAAATAAAACAAAATAGAGGAGGAATGTAATAAGAATAAAAGTGGAACTTAATGAACTAGAAATGATTATAATAGACAGCAAGTGACAATTTTCAAGTAGAAAAAAATAAATAAAACCAAAAGCCAAAATTTGCTGAGATGACAACTTGAACAGACCAATATGTAAGACAATTAATGGTTATAAATCTAGCACTTAAAATAGGCAATAGGCTTTACAGATGAGCTAACTTTACAAAGAACAGCTCTTTCCCATGCTAATCCACAGACAAATATGGAAAACTCAACAATTTATTTTACAAAGCCAGCACAACTTAACAAAACTTAATAAAGATAGTGTGTGCCAGTGAACATGCATGGACACACAAACTCCAGCCCACCTTTGTATGTAATCATAGAAGCAAACATCTTAATACATTAGCACATGAATTCCAATACTATGTTAAGAGAATAAGTGATAAGGATTATTTCAGAAATCCAAGGATAATTCAATGTTAGGAAATCTATCAACGTACTTCAGTTTATCGATTACCGAAGGAGAAAAACCAAGGGATTATATAAATACACAACTGAAAATACCTGAAAAATTAACTACCTACGTATGAATTTTAAACTCCTAGTGTGAATGCTAGACTAGAGAGCAGGCAGGAGAAATATTTATAAGGAACACTTTGGGGACATTGGCAAAACCTGAATATGGACTGTTGTGTCACTGTTCGTTTCCTGACTTTCATTAGTGCCCCATGTGTACATTATGCCCTTACAAGGAAAGACTGAAGTATTTAGGGGAAAGGAGGCATGAGGTCTGCAATGTACCTGAAAGTGGTTTAGAAAAAATATGTAGATAGATGCATTACTGATGGATCCGTTGGTCAATCAGACGTTTGGGCATCTGCAAATGATAAAGCTAATGAGGCAAAAAAAAAAAAAAAAAAAAAAAATGTTAATAATTGGTGAATTATTAACATACCCTAGATTAAGGAGTCTTAGGGCTTTTCTTAGAACTTCTCCACAAGTTTGAAATTGTAGCAAAATTTAAGTATTCAAACTTACCTAGTTACTAAGAAATAAAATCAAACATCGGCTTAAAGCAATGAAATGAAAGCCATTCCTGCTAAAATGAAAAATAAGACATCGGTGTTTCCTTTTAAACTATCCTTTGAAATTATTGAGGTTTCGATCAATGCAATAACTAAAAGAAATAAGCAGTAGAAAACATATCTTGAAATATGAGAAATACTGGACATGAAAAAATAAAATTATTTATAGGTGACATGAATGTAGGTATAGAAAGCCCAAAGTTACTTAAAAATAGAATAAGTAATGGGACACCTGGGTGGCTCAGTTGGTTAAGAGTCTGACTTCAGCTCAGGTCATGATCTCACAGTTCATGAGTTTCAGCCCTGCGTTGGGTTCTGTGTTGACAGCTAAGAGCCTGGAGCCTGCTGGGATTCTGTGTCTCCCTCTCTCTCTGCCCATTCCTGCTCACACTCTGTCTCTATCAAAAATAAACATTAAAAAAAAAATTTTTAATAGAATAGGTAAAGGGCGCCTGGCTACCTCAGCTGGTTGAGCATCCAACTCTTAATTTCAGCTCAGGTCCTATTCTACGGTTGTGGGATCAAGCCCCACATTGGGCTCCTTGCTGAGTGAGCACGGAGCCTGTTTGGGATTCTCTCTCTCCCTCTCCCTCTGCCCCTCTCCTTGCTCATGCTCTGTCTCTTTAAAAAAAAAAGGGCATCTGGGGGGTTCAGTTGGTTAAGCATCCGGCTCTTGATTTCAGCTCAAGTCATGATCTCATGGTTCATGGGTTCACACCCCTACTTGGGATTCTCTCTCTGCCTCCCTCTCTTTGCCCCTCCCCTACTTGTGCTCATGCACACGTATGTGCACACTCTCTCTCCAAATAAATAAACTTAAAAACAATGAGCTTAAGAAAATAAGTAAATAAAATAAACAGAATAAGAAAATTTCTAAATAAAAGAAATAAACCATTTCTCTATAAAGGAGCAATAAGTACTGTCAAATGTTCATCAGGAGGATAAAAATATGAAAATGGCATTATCTTGTATCATGAGTAAGCAAGAATAGATGAACTGCACCTTGTCTGTCCACTTGCCCTCTCTTTATTTGAAATTGCCTGGTGTATCTTTTCCAGTTTTTTGTTTTATTTTTAGCCTTTCCAGCTTTTTTTTTTTTTAGGTCTATCTCTAGATCTTGCTTTGTTAGTCACCTGAAAAGGTTTTTTAACTAGGTTAATTAAGCCCATTTACATATATTAATACAGTCTATATATTTGGCATCAGCTTTGGCAGATTTTTTTAACCTTACATTTAAAACACCTACACGCATACACAAAGTCTTCAGGCATGTGGGCTTGCAGTTTCTGCTTGCTTTCTCTATCTCTCTCTGCATTTCTTTAGGTATGCAAGAAGGATGTGGGTTCTAGTTATCGCTTTTATATTAGTACCTTGTATAACCCCCTCAGTAACCTCTTCTTTTAATATTATGACCTCACTGCTACAAGCAATAATGCAAGTAGCCAGGAGATGCTTCTTCCTCCCTCACTCTTCTCAAAACATCAGCTTGAGTCTCTAGTATTAATTTGGTGCTAATCTTTATAGTCTTAAATAAATTTAACTTTCTCCTACTTGCTTCGTTGGCCTCAAGAGACATTTTCTACTCCTAGTTAATTTAGCTAATGTGACAAGGAGTGTATGCTACTTTCTCTTTACTTTCCCCTCATCTCCTACCATTTATTTTTTTAACTGCACAATTCTAGATAATCAAAGCACGTAACACTTATGCATTGATTTGCTTCCCTATTGTCATGTTTTAGGGTTTTTTTTTAATTTAAATTTATTTCTTAATTTTTGAGAGAGACAAAGACAGTGTGAGCAGGGGAGGGGCAGAGAGAGAGGGAGAGAGAGAGAATCCCAAGCAGGCTCTGCACTGTCAGTGCAGAGCCAGAAACAGGGCTAGAACTCATAAAACTGTGAGATCGTGACCTGAGCAGAAACCGAGAGTCAGACACTTCACCGACTAAGCCACCCAGGTGCCCTGTCATGTTTTAGTTCTCCAGTTAAATATAGTCAACGTTCATCCCTATGATTTATGAAAATCTTTGACAGTCATCATATCGTTTTCTGAAGCTCATTATTTAGTAAACTCCTCCTGGGTTCAATACTACCAGTTATTGCAAATGGAAAACTGTGTGTCTGTGGACTTTTAAAAAGGACACTTATCTGAATATAGGATGTTTGGTTCAAGTAGTAAGTATATTAAAAACACTGAGATTCTCATTCCAGGTGAGTCAGCAAGCACACATTACCCTATGTCTCCCACTGATTACACCTGTAAGACCTAACAGAATGCATAGAATAAACAGCTTGAAAACTCTGAAAAATAAAGTACCAGGTGGACTAGGAAAGAACAATACAATTCAAAGTACCACCAAATTGGCAGTACTTTATCATTTTTCCCTCTTCAGTACCCCCTAGCCAAAGCTCAGCACAGCCTGAAACCCAAAATTGAACACTCATGCAACCAGAGAACCTGGAAGCCCTCTAGTTCTGGCTCAAGGATTTGGAAATATGCCTCCCAATGCCATAAAAGAGTAAGGCAATAGCCATTGTCTTCTCTTTTGGATTTCTCTTCCTTCTTTCTCTCACACCCCCGCCCCCACACAATACCATAGCAGCAGCAAGAACAGGCAAGGCACAGAAGAATCTTCCTGAGTGTGAGAGCTTGGTCCCAAGAAGACAGGGAAAAGCCTTATTGCTGATTCTCTATCTGTCCTCCTACTGTATGTCCCCTAGCCAAATGCAGGTACAGGAATTATGCAGCAAAGCGAGGTAAAGCCCTAGCTTCCTTGGAGGACTGGATAAGGAAAGCCCCAGGAACATAGAAGACACCCATATCACAGAGAGGAAGGAGCCAGGGAAAGAGATCCCTGAAGTTTGTTTATGAACTCATGGGCTCACCTGCAAGGTATGCATGTGTACATACTCCCTTAAACAGAAAACACAAACTTTGGGAATGGATCTACAGGACAGATCACCATCTAATCACCAGATTGGCCACTGAGTGGCACATGTGCAGGACAGATCCGAATAGGACTGCAGAGATTTTGAAAAATGAACTGACGTTAGAACCACAACCCACAGTAAGCTGGTCACAACTTGTGGTCTAAACTCAGGAGGAAAGAGAGCCTGCTAAAAACAAAACCATCAACAGTCTCCTTAGGGTTCAAACAATATCCAGAGACTCACAACATAATATTCAATATGTCTGGGACACAATCCAAAATTATTCAGCATGCACAGATTCAGGAAAAATGTCAACTTCCATGGGAAAACAATGATAGATTTTGGAATTCTCAAACAAAAAGACGTTAAAGCAACAATAATAAAAATGCTCCAATGAGTAAGGGTCACTATTTTGGAAATGAAAGAAAACTACACAAAAGTAAGGGGGAAAAAAGAGGAGATATGAAGAAGAACCAAAGGGAAATTTTTTAAGTGAAAAGATAATAAGTAAAATAAAAACTCACTGGATGAGTTTAATGGCAGAATGGAAATGACAGGAGAAAATGTCTGTCACCTTCTTGGCAATGACAATTTATATCACCATGGATTTTTATCAGAAAACATGGAGGACAGCAGGAATGGGGATTTTTTTTAAGGGATTAGGATATTTTTATTATTATTATTTTTGGAATTAGGATGTTTTTAAACCCTAAAAGGAAAGAATTGCCAACCCAGAATTCTATACCTAGTGAAAATGCCCTTCAGGAACAGAGATGAAATAAAGGCATCCTAAAGTAAAGAATAAGTGGACACAGATATTTTAAAGTTCATATGGAATAACAGCCAAGGCACTTCTGAAAAAGCAAAGAGTGTGGAGGCTCATGCTTTACCAGAGTGAAACATGCGGTTACTATAATCAAAATAATGATGCTGCATTGACTTTGTAATAGACAATTTAAAAAGTAAAACTGAGTAGAGCCCCAAAACAGAACCATTGAATATTTGTCTGAAAGCAAATAAAGTTATGCCCTTTTTTTCATACCATATGCAATAGCAATTCTGGATGAGTTAAAATCTGAAAACATCAGAAGGAAGTTGAAAAGAAGTATCTATGTGACCTCTGTAATGACGACCCCTTTAACTCAGAGAAAAGAACCCTGAAACTGTAAAAGAGAAAACAAATGAAACTGACTACATAAAAAGTCCTTAAATTTTCTATAGGGCAAAAGATGCCAAAAATTAAGCCAAATGAGAAGTGAAAATATTGCAAGAAAATACTTGCATATAACAAAGGAACCATGGAAATACAGATCAAATGAAAACAGGAAATGTCTTTTTTCTCCCATAGGGTAAATACAAATCCTGTATTTGTAACATCCTGTGCTGGGGAGAGGGTGGCAAAGGGCACACTTATAAAATGCTCCTGTGGTTAGGAATGACTACAATCTTCTGTGGAAGTTGATCTGGCAAAGTCCAACAAAATTCTAAATTTGAATACCCTGTGGCAATTCCACTTTGGGGAATTTGCATTCAAAAACAAGGATTGGCCCCTAAGGTTAGATAAGCAGCAATGTTTGTAGAGACGGAGAACTGCTACAACCAGAATATCTCCAACAGGAGGAGAATGGAATAAATTATGATAATTCATACTATGGACTCTAATACAGTCATTACAAATAATGGGGATAATGATAATAATGGGTTATGGCTGGGGATATTTAGTATATACTAGACTTAAAAAGTCACAGAGTAAGGTGTACAGTACAATCCTTTTGTAAATCTTTTTAAAAGAAAAGAAACATATTCCACACATATACATAAATTTTCACACTTTTGTGATTGTAAAGAAAAGCATGGAACATTACCCAACACTGGTAATACAGGTTACCTCTAGGTATAGAATTGGGATAGAAGGAGGCACTGCTCTCATTTTTTCTTTGTTTCAGTTACTGCAACAAGTATATACTGCCTTTGGGCTATGAAAAAATCCAACAGTGTTGCTTTTACAGAAAAAAAAATATACATACACACATACATACACAGTTACACAGTCAGCTCCCAATGACTATGTCTTTATCAACTATGTAACTGGTAATGTGGATAATTCACATTGTGAATTTGTCTCTGATGTCCTGGGACTTACGAAATTTTCAAAGAAACATAATGAAGCTTCCCTGCTAAAGGGTAACTACTCAAGACCTAGCTCCGTGAGTCTTAGAAACTCTCCTTATAGATCACCAGCTCTCAAAATGGGCTGGACCTTCATCTATGAGGGAGTCAGTCCACCCCCCAACTCCCCGCTGGGTAGCAAGGACCAGGGCAGGAATGCCATTTGAAGGTGGTCTGCAGGTGATTGATATACCAACTGCCCTGCTGCCTCTCTCCACCTTTGCCAAGGTACTCCCTAAACCTTACATATCCATCCTGAATGTGATGCCTCGCCAAATTTTTCTTGAATCTTCACCTTTCCATGCATGTTTTGTGTTTTTCCTAAGAAACAGGTGTGACCTCCTTGAGGCCTTTATGACTCTTTACTACTGTGCTTTTTTATTCCATCCCCTCTGCCTCTGCCTGGGGCGGGGGGGGGGGGGTGGTGAGGTGCGCAGTTTAAGTCTAAGGGCTGCAAGTATGGCCTCTAACTTCAAAGCAACTAAGTTCAAACCCAACAGTGGCCACTTCTTAGCGGGGTAACCTTAAGCAGGTGTGATGGTTAATTTTATGTGTCCACATGACTGGGCTAGAGGATGCCTAGATAGCTGGTAAAAGGTTTCTGTGAGTGTGTGGGAGAGATTAGCATTTGCATCAGTCAACTGACTAATGGCCCTCACCAAGATGGGCAGGCATCATCCTATTCTTTGAGGGCCTGCAGAGAACAAAAAAGACAGAGGATAGGTGATTTCACATTCTCTGACTCAGCTGGGACATCCGTCTTCTCCTGCCCTTAGATACCAGCACTCCTGGTTCTCAGATGTTCAGACTTGCACCAGGAATTAAACCACTGACCCCTGGTTGTTGGCCCTTTGGACCCAGAGTGAATTATACCACCGGCTTTCCTGATGGCAAGATCACGGGCTTTCTAGGCTTCCATGTCAGCCAGTTCAAGTGAATGAAGGAGCAAGCTATTGGTTCTTTCTCTGCAGAACCTCGACTAATAAATACAGCAAGTGATTTAATCGCCCTTCATCTCAGTGTGCTCAGCAGAGGCTGCCAAGATTTCTTAGGGCTCAGGCCCAGCATTGAGACTGCCTCTGTTATCAGGATTCTACTGGCTAAGCAAGTCAGAAGCCGGGTCCAAATTCAAGTGGAGGGAACTGCACAAGAGCGTGAGCACCGAGGGCCACAGACGAAATGTGCTATCACACCATATAAGACACTAAGCTTTAACGTCTGGCATGCAGTACGGGCTCAAAAAATGTGAGCTCTTTTTCTGATGCATTACTTTTTCTTAAATAGAGGCAACTCATTTTTACAGTGAGTCTTCATTACATGCAAAGCATAGAGAAGGCCTAGAAATCTAGAGATTTCTAGAGCCCTCATATTTCATTACAGAAGATGCAGAGGAACCAGAGTGTGGCCCTAACCCCACAATCTGATTTCAGTATAAAGTCAGATACCCCAGTCACTGTTCTTAAATGAAAAATACCCTTTCAGGGAAGTTTCCAGGTCTCAGGGGATAGGCATACATAAGGTAAGGGGCCAATGTTAAACACTCACAGCCATGCTAACATGCAAACCTGTCCCAGCATAACTAGAATCAACCACCACTTCTACAAAGGACAGAAGCAATACGTGAAAAATGGAATACACTGTATTAAAAGAATTTCAATGGTGCTTGCAGCAGATTAAGTTTGAAGAAAGAAAACAAGGCAATGAGAAAGTGGATGTGAGGGGGTAGGGTAGGAGATAGATGGAGGGTGGAGGTTACTTTAAAATCTCAAAAATGTAGGCAGAGTTTGTTGTCTTCATTGTTGTCCCCAGAACCCAGAAAAATGCCTGCACATAGACACAATTGCAGAACCACTCTGAATTGTGGGAAGTTAAAACGAATAGGTTGTAGTCATTGAAAGGAATAACACCGGAAATGCACAGTGAATTATTGTTTTACATACTTACTTGCCTCTTTAGACTAAACTGGAGTATGAATTTTTCACATGAATAGTTTTACCACCGTGTCCAGGTAATGTTTTCCCTTTTGGCTTTATTCTTAAAAGGAGCTGTTTTTCATTGCCCTTTGGGAGTACCAAAATCATAGCTAAGGCTAAGTGGGAGAAAGGGAGGCTCAGGGAGGAGCCAGGAAGTGAAGCTAATTTACCAGTCTGCCACCTGTAGGCTGGTTGCAGCAGACATAAACATCAGTGCCCACAAAACAGACGACATGAAAATAATGCATATTAAATAATGCTAAAAACTGAGCAACAGATGTGTGAAAACTATATTTAGTGGTCCGTTTGAATCATGGCTCCCCGGTTCCTGCCTCCAACCTCCTCTCTCTGATTTAAACACTCTGAGCTGTGGCCACACATACTGTTGTTCCTAATCAGCTCTCCAAGACTCAACTGTGGTCTGAAATAAGCTTTGAAAATTAATACCCCCATTAGGATGAAGGACCACACCTGTATCGATCAGGGTGTCTCACAGTCAGTTTTACTCAGATCCCATTTTAAAAACCATGCGTGAACTTGGGAGACCAGAGGCCATTACAAAAGAGCAACAACACGAAAAAAGCAAAGCTGGGTAGAATTGTTAAATTTCAACATTCGAGAACAAACAGCAAACGTTCATTACAAAGGCTTAGTTTGGATTTCTGGAGATGGAATTAAAACATACTGAGTGTGCAGCTTAAGCCTATAAAATGTACTCCAGCACCATAAACCAAATGTAGTTACAGATGTCAAGAGTTCTCAGAACAAGTGCTTCTCTTCACAAATGCCCTGCGTGTATTTCTTCCATTTCCGTAAGTCCATTCTTTACTAATGTAAGGAAAACACAACTTTCATCAAAAGGCTATAAAATGCCCCCCCCCCCCCCATTAACTCGTGGGGACGGACAATCACTTCCTTAAAATAGAGCTCTCCTGATGGCTTTCTCCTGTGGAGGATTCTTAGTCACTGGCTTCTCTAATTTGGGGGTCAACAGCCTGAAAATCGGGCACCGTGGAGGTCTGAAGCTCAGAAAACACGCCCCCGGACGCCGGCTTCGGGTCGCCTGCACAGTCCCGCCGCCCCCAGAGCACTGCGTTCCAGACGCACGCGGGAAACGCGAAATCCCCAACGCCAAGTCTCTGAATGGCCGCAGGGGGACCAGCCGTTCTCCGCGCCGGGACTGACCAGCACCCGGACGGGACGCGCCCAGCGCGCCGCACCCCCCCCCCCCCCCCCCGCCCCGCCCCAGGCCCCAGCTCCGGCCGCCGCGAAGGCGAGACGCGCGCAGAGTCGCAGCCCCGCACCCGGTTCGGACCCCGCCTCCCCGCTTCTGTCAGGGCCTCTTGGCTGCTGGGTCCGGCACCGAGTCTGGCCGGGGCGCGTCGCGAGTCGCGGGTCCCCAGAGCGCAGAGTCCCCGAGGGCCCAGTGGAGACCCCGCGGCCGGTCGCGCGCGCGCTGCCCACCCTCACCCGGAGGAGGGCGGGCGCCCGGCTTAGGTTCCCTCCAAGAAAAGTAACTCGGGGATCAGCGCTCCAGGAAAGGAAAAGCGATGCTCCGAGAGCGGTAAGGTCCCCGGAGTTATTCAGCCCGGAGTTTTCTGAACTGCACCCCGCGCTGCAGCAGCTCGGCCCCGGGTGTTCGCGCCCCGAACTTCGAGCCCTCGGTGCCGTCCCGGGCGGGCCACAGCCTCGGGGCCCGGAGCACACCTCCCCTGCCCGGCCGAAGACACTCACCGAGAAGCCAGCCCAGAAGGGACAGGAGTGGCGGACGCGGGCCGAGGTGGTGAGCGCCAGCGCGGCGAAGCTCACCGCCACGATGAGGCATCCGAGCGCCATCTGCGTGGCCCCGAGCGCCAGCACGA